>NW_016908602.1:653263-665932 GCF_001483705.2 Eufriesea mexicana | reverse complement strand
CCCCTGAATTATTTTATTTACACAGAAAAACAAGAAAGTTAAAACAGGTAAATAAAATAAATAGGTATAATAAAAATAATATATTTTATATATGATAAAAGTTTATATCAATTTATATAAATGTATATTGTTTTAAAAGAAATATAGTCTTCAAGATTTGTTCATTTAGGCAAGTAAATTCAAGGGTCATGAGATTACTGCTGTTGGATGGAATTTTTCAAATTCTTCTGAAACTACCACAGGTCCAATTCTTTTGGGAACTTCAAAAGGTCTCATTCTTGAAACAGAAATTGGTTTAGATGGTGATAAAATATTTAATACAAGTTTGGAGCAGTATTGGCGTCAGGTATAAATAAAATAGATAAATTAACTTTTAGTATCATTGTCAGTAAACATTATCATTTCATAATAATAGAAGTGTTTCCCTTATATCATTATTCATTATGTCCAAAGCTTCCTAACTATTTACCTCTTTATGGTGCTAAAGAGGTAGAAGGATTGGTGAGTTAGAAACTATACTTTTTGCATGTGCAAAACATCAGTATGCTAGAAATATACAAATGTCTGAATTTAAAAAAATAAATAATGTAATGTAGCATTATATATACTTATAAAAAAATTATGATTTCTGAATCATTTTAATGTGTGCTTATTATATTCTGCTGTTTTCATATCATAATCATACTTTATCATGTCATAAGATAGTATTGTATATTATTATTATACAACCAGTGTTTAATTATTATTTATTTTAGGTATTTGATATAGGAAAAAATAGTAAACCACCAATCACTGGTTTAGAGTTCCATAAAATACCAAATACTGACAAATATGTGATTATTGTTACCACTCTTATGAGAATTTATCAATATATTGGAGCAGTACAGAATCCAGAAGAGAAACCTTTGTTGCAACAAGTTTTTAACAGATATTTGAATGTACAAGGTAATTATTTATTATGTATATTTTATTTAATTATATTTATGATCAAAGTAATTTTTTTTCAGAAAGTTTTAATGAAGTAATAAATCACTTACCTTATTCTAAAATTCAATTGTATTATCCTGCACTTGGTGCTTTACCAAAATCTTTTGGCTGGTTAACAGAAACTGGTATACTATATGCTCAGGTAGTAATTATTTTAATAAGATTTATATAAATTTGTAAATTTTTTTTTTATTTGTGAAACCTTTTGTCCGTAAAATTAATTTTTATATATTTTGAAATTATTAGATCAATCCAAAGGTAGATCCAAAAAGTGTATTAACAAATCAGCAAATGTTAACTTGTCCTGAAACAAGCTTGATGGGGAGCAATATTTCTCAAACAACTACTGCACCATTATCTTTCATTTTAACAGAATTTCATGCATTATTACTTTATACAGATCGTGTAAAAGGCATGTCACTTTTGAATCAGGACTTGATATTTGAAGATATTTATAATGATGTATGTATAATAAACATGTTTTTCTCTTAATGTATAAGGAACCAAAATTATAATAGAGTTAATGTAATTTCTGACATTTAAAATGATATTATTAATTTTTTTATTAATTTTCATTTATATAGACAGCTACAAAATTACTTAACATTACCAAAGATCATGTAACACGTTCTATATGGGCTTATAGTGAGAAAGCGGTATTTAAATATAAAGTCAATAAAGAAGATAGAAATGTTTGGCAGGTAAAATTAAAACGTTAGCATAATATTTTTATTTAAATTAATAAATACACATATTACTTTTAAATAGGTTTATATTGATAAAGGTGAATTTGAACTTGCAAAACAATATTGTAAAGATAATCCAGCACATATAGATCAAGTATTTGTAAAGCAAGCAGAAATGCTCTTTAAAAATAAGGAGTAAGTTAACAATGCATATACTTATCATTTACTATGTAATACATAGATATAAAATTATTTTGAACATTATGTTATAGATACGAAAAAAGTGCTCTTATTTATGCTGATACTCATTCATCATTTGAAGAAATTTGTTTAAAATTTTTACAAGAATGGCAAATAGAGGCATTGAAAACATTTCTTAAAAAGGTATTGTATTGTGATATTTGTTACTCCAAGTTATTTAAATTTACGTTTTCAATAATTCAGTTTTTTGTATTTAGAAACTTGAAGGATTAAAAACACAAGATAAAACCCAAATAACTATGATTGTTGTATGGGTAATTGAATTATTTATGAATCAAATGGGTGTATTACGAAGTAATAATACGTCGTATTTAAATGATCCACAATATTTAGAATTGCAGAAACAATTCGATAGTTTTTTAGCTACACCAAAAGTTGAGGTATTGACTATTAAATATAATATTATTGTATGTGTGGTATGGGAAAATGAAGAGAGTGTTTGTCGTAGCGAGTGACAGGTGTATGAATGGCGTAGTAGAGAATGGAAGTCAATAATCAATGTGTATTTCTTTAATTAATTAATGATAAAAAGATTTTTGAGATAGGAAATACTATTTTAGTTCCAGGAATGTATAAAAAAAAATCGTAGTACTATATATGATTTAATGGCAAGTCATGGTGACAAAGACAATCTTATTCGCTGGGCTATAATGCACTGCAACTATGAAGAAGTGATACGTCAATACTTATATAAAAATAATTATATTGAAGCTCTTGAGGTTTTAGAAAGTCAAAACAATAAAGAGTTATTTTATCAGTTTGCTGGTATTCTTTTACAAGAATTACCACGACCTGCAATGACAGTCCTGATATCACAGGGTTCTTTATTAAAACCATCTAAGCTTCTTCCAGCTTTAATAGCTTGTAATAGTGATGAAAAGCATGTAAGATATTTAATCTCTTATTTTATCCAGATTTTAAAATTTATAACAATTAATCAATGTTTGGCATCATAGGCAAAAGAAGTAATCAGATATTTAGAATTTTGCGTTTATAAACAAAGCTGTCAGGAACAAGCAATCCATAATTTTTTATTATCATTATATGCTCGTTATAAGCAAGATGAAGTAATGCGTTATATCAGTTCTCAAGGTGACTTTTCAAACTATATTCTTTTCATGAAGCAATATTTTTAATGGAGACGCTTAAATTTACTTCAGGACAAGATATAAATATGGTTCATTATGATGTGCATTATGCATTACGATTGTGTCAAGAAATTGGCTTAACAGAAGCATGTGTACAATTGTCTGCTTTACTTGGGTTATGGACAACAGCAGTTGATTTAGCTTTAACAATTAGTGTTGATCTTGCTAAACAAATAGCAGTTATGCCTTCTGATCATGACGATGAATTAAGGAAAAAATTATGGTTAAAAATTGGTAATTAAGAATTTAACGTAAAAATATGATATTTTATCTCAATATTTACTCATCCTAATTTTAGCGGAACACGTGGTTCGAGAAAAAGATGACATAGAAGAAGCAATGAAGTCTTTACAGAATTGTGATATAATCAGAATAGAAGACATATTACCTTTCTTTTCAGATTTTGTTACTATAGATCATTTTAAGAATGCTATTTGTAATTCATTACAGGTGAAATAATTTTGAAGATAGTACATATATAGTTGTTAATTATGTATACAAATAGTATTTATTTTAATTGTACTTGACAGGAATACAATCAACATATTCAAGATTTGAAAGAGGAAATGGAAGAAGCAACAAATGCAGCAGAACTTATTAGAAAAGATATACAAGAGTACAGAACAAGGTAAATTTTCAAATAATGGTAAATTATTCAGTGATGTAATTTTGGGATGTAATATTATTGAAATTTTTTTAGATGTACCTTTATACATACAAAAGATACATGCAATATATGTGGTGTTCAGTTATTATTACGATCTTTTTATATATTTTCATGTGGACATAAATTTCACAGTGATTGTCTTGTAGCTACATTGACACCAATGTTGTCAGTGGATCAAAGAACAAAATTCGCCCATCTTCAATGCCAACTTACTGCTCTTTCAAATAAACCTGAAGATACTAGATCAGTTGGATCTTTATCCAAAAAAGATCAAATTAAAGCTGACATTGATGAATTAATAGCCTCTGAATGTTTATATTGTGGAGAACTTATGATAGAGTAAATTATCTTATTAATTCATATTTATATGTAAATGTGTATATATAACTATTTTAAAGCAAAATGGATTAAAATAATGAAATTCATGTTCCAGGTCTATAAATAAACCATTTATTGAAGAAGAAGATTATGAGAGAGTAATGAAGGAATGGATATGAGTAGCATAAAATACTGTTTGTTTTCAAAATATTCCAAAGCATATACATCTTTGTTGTATATTACATTTATTTATCAAAATTAATATTTGTAATAGAATATCTATTGTACTTTATCAATAATGAAGATTATTTATTTTATATGTGCATTATAATTATTTGTAAAAAATAAGAAACTAGGATAGATTTAAAATAATATAAAATGTAAATTTTACGATGTTGTACGCATTAGAGTATACATATATGGAAGTATAAATCTTTGTAATATGTTAAGCACATTGAAAAACATTAATTTAAAATATGTTCAAAATATAAATATAAATATAAATATAGTGTACTAATTATAATTTAACTAATTCCCAAATGTAATTCTGCTTCTTTATTTCGTTTACTCACGGCTTTATTCCCATGAATGTAATATCGTAATGGTTTATTTATCCATTCTTCTCCATAGTTATCTATTCCTATTCTACGACATTTAACAATGTCGATTTTTTCATTTTTGCCATTTTCAATCCATAAACATTTCCAAGAACATAAAGAATATTTACTATGATTTTTATGAAGTTGGTAAGCCATACATAACTTTGATGGACCATTGCATAATTCATGAACTTTTAAATTTTTTGAAAGCTTTTTAGGTGCATTTGATAATCCCTTTGAAGTTCGTTGATTAGTCATATATTCAATACCTTCTAAAGGTTCAATAGCTCTTATTAGAACAGCACATCCTTCACCTAAAATCTTACCAGGAGAATTTTTTATAGAAAAATAATAAATACAAAAATGGAAATTCTTAAATATTATAAGCATGTTCTTCAGATTCAGTATCTCTGTGACTAACACTAGAGCTTCCTAACACATAATATCTCCATACTTTTTCTTTACTATTTTTTGAATTATCAGAATTTGCTGCTACAATAGTAGTTGATTTTATATAAGGATCACATTCTATCCATAAATCACTACATTCATAAATCTTTATTTTATTGAAATTATCTTCATCAATAGCAAAAGCTGTACAAATCTTGATTGGCTCATTACAAAGTTCATATCTTTTAAAATTTTTGACATGTTTTACTATTTTTTTTCCTGTTTTATTTTTTTTTAATTCCATGTTTCTTAATAATTCCATATACTCAAGACCATGTATTGGTTCAATTGCTTTAATTAATACATGTGCACCTGACTCTAGATATATTTTGACAAAGTACTAGGTATGTTTTTAGCAGATTACATTGATTATTTACAATATTAAATTCTACCTAACTTCTGTTTTAACTCTTATTTATTTTTCACTCACCTTGACTGGATATGTTGAAACAATGATACATTCCATATGTCATATACACATATACAGTACCTGGTGGCATGTACATTGGTATATTACGAGGAGTAATTTTATTTTTATATGTATGCGATGCTTTGTCAATTACTCCCAAATATCCTTCTGTTTCAACAATCCTTCCTTTCAAAATAGTTCCATTTTCTAGATAACGAACTAATATTTTTCCTGGATATATAAGTTGATATTAATGTTGCATACTTTTATTATATACATTAAATAATCGAGGGAATTGAATAATGAAAATTACCTAACAAATTTTGTGCTAATTCTTCACAGGGACAATTAAAAAATGAGTATGGCAGTCTATTTGAACATATTTCTTTTTCCCATGGAGTTAATGGTGGATCTTCCAATTGTTTTAACTCTTCTTGCATCATCTTAAGATCCACCACTGCTCTAAGTTTATTTTTTGGAGGACATGTATTTGGTTCAAAATCCACATTAACTTTTTTGCTTCCTATATACATATAAATTATATGAAAATCTACATCAAATATAATGGATGGGTATTGTTGCAAGACTTACTATCTTGCAAACTTTTCAAGTTAAGTTTACTTCCATGTTCTTGTTTGTGAGTTTGGATATCTTTTGACAAAGGTCTTGGTGTTTCTGCTATGTCACTTAAATTTTGATGTTGAATCATTGCATGCTCTTCAATATCCTATTAAATTTTTTTATTCTATTTAGAAATAATATAGATGAATATTAAAATAATTATGAAAAAGAAATATAAGTTATACATGATCAAATTACAAATATTTTAGTATAGTTACAAATATTAAATTTAATTTTATTTTCTTACTGGAAAAGCAAATATGAAAAGCTGCACATATACAAAATAATGTGAATTACGATTTAATTGATTCACTTAAAAAAATGAATAGATAGTAATAATTAACCTTTGAGTTAGTTTTCAGCTCATCACTACAATCACTGTTTTTTTTTTTTGAATAGAACGTACCTTCGAAGTTGATCGTGTTCTCTTCATTAGTGAAATGTGAGCCACAAACCGAAATTCGTTAAATATTTGATGAGTAACAACTTCTACGAAAAGTAAAATAGATTATAATATATTTTTTAATATTATCGACTTAGGTTAGATAGGTACCTAAAGAATGTTAAATTCAAAATTCAAGTGCAATGAAGTTTTCCCGCAAGACACTAAACGTCACATATCAGTGTTACCACGTTGAAAGTAAGTTTGAGATGACCAGATAACTTTTATTCGCGTTATTATACTGATTCGTGCTTTGAAACATATTGAGAAATGGCATTATCTCCATAGTTTGTAAAATAATAAGATAACAAATTGTTATGTTTTTGTTTGAGAATATAATTTGTTTATAGCAAATTAATTAATACATACCACTCTGTAACATTCCGCGATTGACGAGGATTTTTAGATTGGATATTATGGGCAACATCTACATTCGATTGAACAATAATAGCAGGTATAATAAGAAACGCGGATATATTTTCTTAATCAGTTACAGGCTAGTTTTGAACTATTGTAGAAGAATGCCACGCTGTTATACGTGTACATTCAACTATCTTCGATATGAATTGTTTTTACTATGAGCGAGATCATAGATTGCGTCAATCATGCATTTGAGATTTATTTTTGTTGTATTTGCCGTAATAAAGTAAAATACGAGGCAGCTTTGTTGAATACCTGAAATAAAATTTAGATCTTAACCTTCATTTCGTCACTTTAATTTTGCAATAATCGATTTTTTTTATATAAAATATTTTCAAAACTCAACACAGTTTAATATAAAATGTTTTATTCCGATTTTTTTCAGTTGTTATTTTTCGTCATGAAACATTTAGCAAACGTTTACTTACCATTGATAGCGTATGAATAGACAGTGTTTGGAAAGTTAATGCTGTAATCATGCAGCATTGTTGCGCCCTAACAATCATAAAGCAAAGATATTTTCGATAAATCGGCGGCAAATTGTACCATGGTATATTGAAATAGATTGCATGTCCTATATTTTGACTTTCTTGGACAAGAATTTCACCTGGCCAACACCATAATAGGAGTTGTACCCCCATGGAAATGAAATAAGATATAAATTTTAGCAGGTTAGCATTTGTTGTCCCGTTGTCGAGTATTGCATAACTACTTAAACAAATTTCCATTCCGCTCGTAAGAAGTTGCATGAAAATGATCGGGGTTAATAAATTATTTACATTATTCACCACACTGTGTAAGAGTAGTAATATTGTTAAAGGTTCGAATAAAATTAAATTTCTATAATTTGATGAAAAATTTTTGCTTATAAATGTAACAAAGATAAACAAAAAAAATTAATAAATAAAATTACGAATAGAACGGGATTAGAAATAGAATTATTAGAAACAGATATTTACTGTATCATTCGTTGATGATGGCGAATGCATTTGATTAATTCCATTTTGAACTTTTGCGTATGATCAGGATCGTGATTGACTTCAATTCCGATATTATTAATCCAGGTGCTGATTAATTTAAATTGTGCAGATACATGCAAAATGGTGGTCATAAACGAAGCATCTAAGCCGGAAATTACAGCAGCACAAATCATTGATGATATAACTTGGCAAACAAAAGCGATTTCGAAGGTAGGGGATGCAGAGATGTCCGTTCCATACCTAATAGTGATGTTAAGTACAATATGAATTTTTAATAATATAAATTAATGCGTAATGGCATAAATTAAATGATTTTAAAATGATTTTTACCAAACAGTAAAAGGTAAATTTCGTTTATTATCAGTGTTACTGATGTTGTATTCGAAACTGAAGTAATCGATTGCTGAAGCAATCGTAAAGGTGAACACATTGCACATGCAGGACGAATAAAAAACTATTGTAATAATTCGTGCCCAATAAGCAATTTTTACATAAGGTTGTTTTTCTTTAGGAATGCTGGAAGAATCCCACAGTGCACGTATTTCGTTGTAAAGTCTGTATGTCCTTTCTCGTCTCGCTATTAGATAAATCATTTTGAACCACACTTGTTCCACTGTTGTTAAAACACATCCTACTCCTTATTCCAGAAGGAATTTTATTTGTTACGTTGTCAGAGGATAAAGTATTGTTCGGAAAAATGTGAAATTTAAGTCAATTGTATACTTAAACTTACCCGCTAGGATATTTATATCGCCCCAATTTGACACTATGGCCATAATTTCGGGCACTAAGATGCTACTAACTGCCGTTAATCCAAATATCAAGCGAAAATATGCAAATACTTTGCTGCATGTCGAACTTTTCTCGTCAATAGGCCACATTCCAGCCATAGTACACAAGATCTTATTCGGTAGTATATAATAATCGATAGACGTATTAGATAGTTCTTTCATGTTCTCCCTTATGCGAAATTGGATGCGTGTCTACGAGTGAAACCTATTCACATATATGTCTCAACGAAATTTTCCTGATAGAATTTTTTATGGCGATATTATAGGCTAGATACTAAAACATAAGGTTTCGTTTGCGTTTTCTCTTCACTTAAAGCATTAAATATTAATGTCACCATTCCATACACATTTCTCTATACTTTGCCTGTTTTTTGATTTACAGTTTGATGAATGTATAGTTGAATGCTGTAAGTCGCGGGACCAATACACAAATTGATATAACGTTCTTCCATGCAACAAAGTAGAAGCTTTAACGTGCTTAGTAGATTGTCGAATCGTATAGAAGAAACAGCACGAAGGGTTCGTCCTTATTTTTACTTCTCTTCGTTATTATATTTCAAGAAGATAGAGCTTCGTCGTATTGACATATGAAAGGTATAATAATTAACAATAATAATACACTTATAATAATTTAGTCTACTTTTGAGCATTGTTTTTTTCTTATTTATGAAGATATATCGTGAAACAATGAAATGAAAAATAACAACGAGTGAATGAGTCTTCATACGGTAACGTACATTTTGTAAATGATATAAATTATAGTCTTCTAGTTTTTGTTCGCTTTTCAACGATTTTTGGGCATCGTAAAGTTATTATGAAATTGAAAAAGTTCCACGCATTACCATTTTTTTATCGATCGCTGGATTTCTAAAAGGCTTTTGCCTGCCGTTTCTGGGATTAAAAAATGTACATACGGTACCGAAAATAACAGGCAGATACTATAACTCCAATACACGAATTTGTCGCCGATTAAATCCAACAAAGGCTGATAAGTTTTTGTACTTGTGAATGATAACAAAGCATTGCTTGTACTTACGCATAACGATGCCATGGTTTTTAAATTTGCAGTGAACATTTCACCTAAAAGTGTATTTGGAATCGGCTGCAGTCCACAAGACATAGACAAATTGAAAAATAATAAAGCGAATATCGGCAACCACGTCAAACTTTTGGGATCGTATTCCAATGAAAGAAGATGAAAGTGTAATCCTAAAAGTGCTAAGGATATCGATGTTCCTATACTAGACATTATTAAAAGATATTTTCTGCCCAATTTGTCAACTAGCAACGTGACTGTCGAACCGGCGACAATCGTGGACAATCCAAGGATCGTAACCACTATGCTGGGTTTTATGCTAATTTCGCTTTTTGTCAGGATTATTTCTGCATAAGAGTTCAGAGCACTGTATCCACTCACATAAGAGAACACGTAGACACCAATTACGATGAGGGGTTTCTTTAAATTACCTGAAATAAAGTAGAGAGAAATTCGGAATTGTTAGTATCTGTTGGTATTAATTTCTTAAGTTCAGTACTTCAAATTTTCATTACAACGAGAACAGACGGATTATGAAGCTTTCGAAAGTTGTTTTAGATTAGTTTGCAGGAAATCGCAAGAGGAAACTAATCTAGTAGAAATACTGTGTTTAATATATTTGATGGACATAAGTTAACGACATTAATTTTCACGAAAACAATTTGAGATATTTAAACGTTAATAATTACGTTTAAGCGAAACGTTTGTAATGAAACATGAAATTTCTAGAAGAAATTAAAGTTGTTCTGCGTAAACAATGAATTCTTTTGTCGTTAACTTTTGTAGAAATGTTTAAATAAAAAGAGAATCGTGAGTACTTGGCATAAGGAACTCCTTCAACTTTAGGAAAATATTAGTTTCAGCTCCGTCGACGAATTCTTGAAGATCTTGCATCTCGGCTTTGACGTCAGCTTCTCGCCTAAACCACTTCAAGGATGCCTCGGCCTTGTCGATATCCCCGTGCAGGAGGTAATGGTAGGGTGATTCGGGTATCAAACTGAAGAGGATCATGAAGAGGATATTCGGAACGAGGCTCACGTACCCGAATATCTCCATGGACAGATAAGGACCCATTGCATTGCCCAAGAACATACCGAAGGAAGATGCATTCACGTTCATGACTATCTGAAGACGTGACCACAGGTATGACTTTATCGAACAAGAATGAGAATATTTATATGGATAACAAAAAAAAAAAAGTGTATCGTATTGAATCAGTTTAATCGATACACGAAATCAGAATGTTTAACTAATGATCTTCGATAAATATTTGAAGTAAAAATTGATCATAGAAAAATTTTCATTATCTTGTACGGTTTAAGAGTGACTTAATAAGAATTTACCAGCGATCCACGAATTTTCGGATTGGCGATTTCACTTAGATATAAGGACAACGCAGCCCACAATATTCCTGATCCGATACCCGAACAGAATCTAGAGATGTAGAGCCACATGACCGATGTAGCGCAAATGCTGAATACCCAGCTCGCTGTCAACGGTAGTCCACTAAGTAGAAGCACCCACTTCCGTCCAACATACTCTGAAGATGATGTTGTGATATGTTAAAGTTACATTTACCTGAGAACAAGATCACCACAACTCAGAACTTAACAGCTGCTCAATGATCACTGAAATTTTCAATTCGCTCTTTTTATTGGTTTCTTGAGGATCTTGGTTTAAAGATCACTCGTATATTTCAGTGGACTTCAAGTGTGCTTCTTTTCGACAAGTAATATCGATAGAGAATCAATTATTTGCTTGCATTTACTTTTCTACGTACCACAATTTCGTATCATGTTTTTCTACGCGTGCTGAGTCGTGGCTGCCTTGTTCTTATTCAATTCTCGATTAACAATGTTGATCACCATTGTTTGCCTTGCTTGGTCACTTGATCGTGTGCTGCAAGAGAGTATCGATCGGGTCAACTACGAACTATATACGTGTTTTGCGAAAGTTATCGCACATTTCTAGCATATTGAACAATTTAAATTGGGCAAGTGTTCTATTCTGTTATATTTCATTTGAAAAGATAAATTAAAAGAATTCTCCATGTTTAGGTATATCTCGGTGAAACGACTGGAGAGAGAGAGAGAGAGAGAGTAAATTAATAGACCAGACCAGATGAATTTTCTTTCTGACAATGAAGAAACAGCCTTACCTTGACACACTGCACTGAGCAAAGCCCCGGCAAGGCGACCAAGATTTAAAAGGGAAGCAACCCAGGACGCTTCGGTATCTGTCAGTCTCAAAGGCATGTTCGCTTCCGTTGATGTCAGTTGAGCCAAGTACGGCGATACCCAACCATTCGCGAGACCACTTCCGATAACAGCTAAGCTGACTGTCACAAACGGCCATGAAACAGTTGTGTCAACGGATGCGAGAGTAATTTCATTAGCTCATTCATAGACATAGCTTTACAAGCACGTTGATGTAGGGGATGCGGCGCATTTTGATGTATCAGAGATTGTATTAGAGAGTCTTGATCAAGTTTAATGTTAAGCACACGTCGTGTTCGTGAACTTTCAGAAAACGTGATGCAACTATTATCGTTTTCTAGATATCAAGATGCTCAAGTTCAAGCTTTGATTCGAAATATTGTTCGCGTATGAGAATTTCTTTAATTTAGAAATGGAATAATATTTAATTGTATACTTTAGTTTAACTATACTCACGTGTACAAGCAGCTAGCCATTGCGGCCAGATCGTGATGCTTTTATCTGTATCTTTTTTGGGGTTTTCCGCAGACATCTTGACTTTGGATGCCAGGCAAGATGTGCAGGATGCGAGGTGCCTGCCTTGCCAGGTCGGATGAAGTTATCCGAACTGACTCATATAATTCATGAAACTTATAGCA
>NW_016908602.1:640538-652261 GCF_001483705.2 Eufriesea mexicana | reverse complement strand
GAGAGAGAGAGAGAGAGAGAGAGAGAGAGAGAGAGAGAGAGAGAGAGAGAGAGAGAGAGTAAATTAATAGACCAGACCAGATGAATTTTCTTTCTGACAATGAAGAAACAGCCTTACCTTGACACACTGCACTGAGCAAAGCCCCGGCAAGGCGACCAAGATTTAAAAGGGAAGCAACCCAGGACGCTTCGGTATCTGTCAGTCTCAAAGGCATGTTCGCTTCCGTTGATGTCAGTTGAGCCAAGTACGGCGATACCCAACCATTCGCGAGACCACTTCCGATAACAGCTAAGCTGACTGTCACAAACGGCCATGAAACAGTTGTGTCAACGGATGCGAGAGTAATTTCATTAGCTCATTCATAGACATAGCTTTACAAGCACGTTGATGTAGGGGATGCGGCGCATTTTGATGTATCAGAGATTGTATTAGAGAGTCTTGATCAAGTTTAATGTTAAGCACACGTCGTGTTCGTGAACTTTCAGAAAACGTGATGCAACTATTATCGTTTTCTAGATATCAAGATGCTCAAGTTCAAGCTTTGATTCGAAATATTGTTCGCGTATGAGAATTTCTTTAATTTAGAAATGGAATAATATTTAATTGTATACTTTAGTTTAACTATACTCACGTGTACAAGCAGCTAGCCATTGCGGCCAGATCGTGATGCTTTTATCTGTATCTTTTTTGGGGTTTTCCGCAGACATCTTGACTTTGGATGCCAGGCAAGATGTGCAGGATGCGAGGTGCCTGCCTTGCCAGGTCGGATGAAGTTATCCGAACTGACTCATATTCGGAAGATTTGCATTCGGATAAGATCGTTGATGTATTTATGCCCCATGTGTAAGAGTTTGATCATTATGTATGCCGCATGTGTTTGTCTTTTGAGCGTGGCGCATAAAAAATCGTTATCTTGGAAATTTCTGTGGTTACATTTTTCTTATCTTCGACTATACTTTTCTGCTTATAATCAGAACATGGTATGAAATTTCTGAAAAACATCAGACCACGTAAACATTCATTAGCCGTGATTGACAGTTTTACACCGTTATCGCGAAATCACGTCACAAATAGCTATTAACAATATTAAGAACTACTGTTGCGAAATTTATTGCAGCCACGTGGAAGATTGACGCATAAATGTGGGGTTGTCGTGGATATAATATATAATGTAAGAACATAACAAAATATATGTATTTATGAATATTACGAGACAGCTTACAAATTTTAACCGTTGTGCAGAGTGTTATGTGAAAGCTTTCCATACTTGGTTGACTTTTATACAGAATAATTGCAACTTTTTATAAAAGAAATATTCTTGACATTCCCCGAGAAAACTAAATTATAATTCATTTTATATACTTATTAAATATAATTGATTTTAAATGTAGGGACACCTCGGCGAAGAATCTACCATTTGGATACATTACAAAAAGGAAATATATTCCAACTAAGGGTACAAAAGTTCCAGTGACGCGTATTTCGAGGCTGGATGGTAATTATCACCTTTCTTTCTTTCTTTCTTTGTCTCGATACTTTCGGACGCTACCCCACCTTCGCTCTCTATACGCATGCACTTCACTCATTGCATAAATTAAATGAAAATTGCGATTCGATATTGTTTTACTGCAAATTCAATGTATACGTAAATAATATCAATAGGTCGTAGTTTAATTCGATAATTAATAATATTTAAGTTGCTTTAGCTTGATTATTTTAACGGATTTTATTTATTTCAGAATAAAGATCGTTCAAAATGAAGAAGGAGCAGAGTCTGTTAAGCGACACAAGCATTCCGGACCCTTTGACTCTTTTTGCGAGAAAAATCGGACAGAGAATTTGTATTCACGGAAACAAAACGTAAGGTTGACTCTATTTAGACAATTTTATCGTAAATGGGTTAATTTTTAAATATTTGGTATATTTTATTTTTTACTTTCATTCTATCGTAAACGGTATAAATTAATATATATTATGTATTATATCGTTGACAGTAAAGTAACTGCAAGAGAATTGTTGAGGACACTGATGCCAAATCATAATCAATTAGGTTGTTTACCATTAATTACAACCTCAGAAAGATGTAGTGAAATTAACGATAAAATTAAGAAAATCTCCGAAGATTGCAACAACGAAGATATAGAAGTTGACAAATCTCTTAAAAAGGTTTTCCGTAAGTGGAATAATATATTTTAAAGTTAGTCATTGTTGGTACATCATGAAATACCTGTCGAAATAGTAACAGTGAACAACATTTTGATACATCGTAAAAGACAAGAGCGAAGAAAAGGTGACAGAAGAAGAAAGCGAAACGTACTCTTGTACAAGTTTAATAGATGAATCAGAATTGTCTTTCGACGGTAAATGGTTAAGAAAGTTTTTTAAAGTACCATTAAAGATGGCAATCAAGGAAATTGTATCAAAGAAGCCTTATGATCCCGTTCATTATCTTGGATTTTGGTTATTGAATTATAGAAGATGCGAAGAGCGTAGGCACTGGCAATTGGAAAGAGATAACGAGCTAAATTATCTTCGATCTTTAGTCGAAGAACCAGTACGTGTTATCACTAAAGTTTCATATTTTATTACCTTCTCTTACTACTATCTATTTATAGATTGTCATATTTCTCAACGAACATAAAAGTAGCGTTAATGAAATTACGATATGCATTATGTCGTAGAGATATCTTATTATTTTCTTCTTTCCGACATACTATAGAATCATCTTGCACAAACAAAAACTTTTCCGCTTTTGGGCAAGAAAAAGGTAGTTTAAAATAATGTTTCAGATATCTAAGAAGAAAGAAGTTTCGGTAGACATAGGAGAGGAAGAAGAAGAGGGAATGCGCGACTGGAATTTTAAACATTACGAGACTATGCATATATCGAAGTAAATTTTCAATAAAGAGGTCTTTTTGTTATTTTTACCATTTATGAAACAATAATATCGTCATATTTGTATACTTGTTTATTTAATTGATTTACAGGCAAATATAAAGGTAAATTTAATTAAATTTGTACCATGGATAAGGAAAGTACAACGTGAGTATTAAATAACATGATTTTAATTTTAATTAGAAGAAAAATAATAAATATTTCGAATTATATTTAAATAAAAATTTGCAAAATTTTGTATCGTATTTCGCAAGATATTATCGAAAATCAAATTTTTATATATTTTACGATATTTCTTAATTTTATCGCAAAATATGTAGGTTAATTTTTAATTTTGTATTAACAGATCACTGTCTGACCATACGATAGTTTTCACGCCTAAGAATCGACGGAACAGTCCGTTTAAACTTCGATGTATCGTTCCCAGGTGTCTCGATATTCGACGAGACCGTTCAGGAAGCCGCGTTCGTACGGTCTCGTGCATTTCCGTTGTCGGGTCGCGGTTCCCATGCGAAGTTGCGTTCAGTCCGAATCGCGCAGCCGCCCCTGTAGTTTCGTGTGCGGTTAATCGAAAACGCACGAAATCGCGAGTTTGGACGGAGAGAAAATATCTCGATCTTGCGCGATCGGTGTCGTCCTAATTACGATGAGAGTCGGCTAACAGGAGGATGACCTTGGCATGCTACGATGCAAACGGTGCAGCGAAACACGCGTCGTCGTGTGCAATTCGATTGTTATTGACGCGAGGGTTGGTTGCGCGGCCATGCCAGTCGTTGGGTCAACGGCTTAGTCGGCAGATGGCGCGGCGTTCGTTTTGGTCCACCCTGCCTGCGCTGGAATGCCTTCAACGAGGAGCTTGTCGACGCTGCCGTCTTTCGTGGAACTTTTTTCCACGCCACGATCAGGTGACTGGGCCAAAGCCCTTTTTAGACCCTACGAGCCGTTCCCTAGCCACTAAGGAACATTCGCGAAGGGACGTGTGATCGGGGAAACGGATACGAGAACGCGCCAGCCGGGTGATCCACTTTACGCGTACGGAGGTGCTGTGTTGTGTTGTGCACCAGAAGGCGGTTCCAGTGCACTCTACTCGATCGCATCTGACCATTCTTCCGTTTGATAGTGTGATTCCGTTCAAGATCCTGCGTTACTGGCTCGTATTAAGAAGCTGTGCCGCGATCGACGATTATTAGTGGAGAGAAGAAGACGAGGACGCGGCGGGCGACCGAGTTAAAGCGGAACACGGGAGTGTCGTCCACCATTTTGGCTGCGCGAGGTTATTCGATGTGTGCACCATTCTCATCGTGCGTTCGCTGTTTTCGTGCTTCGCATCGCGGAGGATCGTTCACGATGTGCACAGAGATATCGTTCGAGTCGAGAGACGATCGGAAATATCACAGGGGAAGGTAATGAGGTAAGATGATCCCATAAAAGTGACGCTAAATGGAGCAAGGCGAGGGCTGTTTTCCTCGTCGCAATCTCGATGCTGTCAGCTGGTCGTCTTCGAGTGGCAGTGTCAGAAATTGACTGTGAACGTGGAGTCTGACGACCTGGCCATCGGCTCGAGCCGCGGGGAACTCGAAATTCTGGAAATTCGTGGATCTTGCAAGTAAACCGCCGCGGAATAGAACGGTGTCGCACGAAAGTGGGTTACTATAAGTGCCGTCCCTGCTGTTGGTAAAAAGCGACGTTCACACGGATTCTGTGCTACGTCGCTCGCATTTATTCTCGGTCCTTTGCAATTTCTCGTGGACATCGACGAATCTGCGAGCCTAGTGCAGCTGATCGGGAGCGACGTGTCCGAGGGGAGCAGGCTGTGTGGAGCATCTCGAGTGCCATTAACCTCGTTTCGTGGCCACCTCGCGGCGAACCACTTTCGTTCCGCGATTTTTCCGTGGACTTACGTTTTCGAGGTCTCGTGCGTTTCAACGCGATGGGAGATGGGCGATGCGATTAACGACGGGCAGCCTACGGAAAGGCGAGTCCCGGTATCGCGGCGTTCGGACACGCTCGGACACGCTCCATAGCCAGTTGTTCGCGTTGAAACGCGGGAAACGATGAAGACATTCGCGTTCCTCGCCGATCATAGGACTGGCCGTGCGTTATCGTAGACAGTAGAGAGGAGAGGCGCGTGCTCGTCCACGATTTTTCGTCATGCTTTTGTAACGACTGAACACATGGGTGCTGGTATTACGTATGGTGAGCTGTTTCGCAGGCGGAAATAAAGAGTGGCGGAGGGAATAGCGAGGGGGAGGGAGGAGAGGATGAACTTATATCGCTGGCGCGGATGAAGCGAAACGACACTATGGAGACCAAGTGACTATACTTTTCTCCACTCCTGCATGGAATCCTCCGGCGTAGTTGTAGATGTTTCGTGCGATTATTCCACCGAAGTGAACTGGTTTGGTGTGCTCGATCAGTGCTGCGAGTGTGTGCCGTTTTTGTCGCCGTTTTTGTCGCCGTTTTGACGAGGATTACGTGTGCTGTGCACGTTACTCCGGCCCATCACAGACATGTGAGTAACCTTATCAGAATATCTTTTTCCCGCTGTCCTGATAACGCTTCCAGTGCCCGATATACGCCGCGAAATATAATTAAGGGAATCACTTAGTCAAACACGTTTATCGCTTGGTAAACACGTAACGTCTTTTGTATGCGAATTAAGTATTCTGCAAAAACCAGTAATATATTTCTTTCCCCTATTCGATTAATACTCGTATGGACGGACACACGATCCCATTTTCTTCATTTTTCAGTCATTTTCCCACGTGATTCCTTACAGTAGCGATACCTGAAATTATTTTCTCATACTTTAATCCTGTACTGAAAATTTTAACGTCGGATGACAATCGTCGCGTGGGTACGCGTGGTTCTAGGTATATTTTGTAACTAGCGAAATGCGAAATCTGAAGGAATAACGGTCTGCCTAGGAACAGACAGGCATACCGCGACATAATATCTTGGATAACGAGTCCAATATTTATTACTACCGAATTTCATACATTTCAGCAACAGTATCCCTCCATTGGCATCTGCGATTTGAATTATTCACCGGGACGAGAAGCTTCTTCGAAACTTTCTCGCCATTATCTTCAACCCTCGATCACCGAACATTGAAATATGCAGAACAAAAAGTTCATAGCTGGCTGTCCACGCGGAAACAGCGGCTGTGCTCTTTTTATAAAGCGTTTCTCTGTCGCGTGAGTTGAAGCAGTTGTTACTCCTTTATGAACGCGAATGGCTTTTATAGAACAACTTCCGCGTAGTGTCTTCTTCATAATGTAACGATGGAAATGTTCTCGCGGAAAGGCTCTTTAATAAAATGCCCGTTCATCGCTGCTTTGCTAAACCTTCGTTTGTCGTTCCCCGCGACATCCGCCGCCGCGGTCGTACATTGAAAGTTTAATGCGAAATCATCGAACATGGAAAGTTGGCGGCATTCCAGTTTCTCCCGTCGTCTCTCAAATCCGTTCTCCTACAACCCTTTATACAGTACCAGTTCGCGTAACACGTGTTCAACTGTGTACGTGACATACGTTGCGGGCATAGGTTGCTGCACAACTGCACATGCAGCTGAATTATTGGAAATGTAAATTGAAAGTCAACATTATTTAGGGGCTTACAACCTGCTAGACGCAGCGCGTGCTATTGGTCAGGGGCTGGATTAGGGTAACTGGGATATTTTTAGACCGGTTATCCTTGGGTTCCTCTAGCATCGTATAGACCTATTAAATTGTAAAGAGGGATAAACGTTTCGTTGTATTTAGAGTCACGAGTATAGTTGTGGGAATTTTTCGCAAGTTTCCCTTGATGGGTAAAGGATAATGGATAAGAGATGGATGGTACAGGGGTGGAAATATAAGTTTGAATCAAATTTTTCAATTGGATCCGAGAGAAGTTAAGGAGCCAGGGAATCGGCAACTTATTCCGCAAGTGAATGGAATTAAGTTAAGTGACCTCGCATCCTTATTCGAGTTTGGTATTATTGACAACGGAAAATTCAGGTTCATTATCGTCAAAGGGCAATTAGGGGAGGAAAGACATAACTAAATTTACATCTATGTTAAAGGAAGGTCCTTCGACAAAGCGAGTTGCTTCGAGAAATTCGCTTAAGGTTGCTATTATTCAGGAAGCATTAAGCGCAAGATGCTGCGTATAAAAGTTTGCTACAGATTTGCATTAGCTTTTTTGCGACAGTAGCTTCGGAGCCGGGTATAAAAGTTTCGAGTTTTACATAAGGTGTTGATAGATGTAGCTAACTTTCCTCGAAAGATACATCGAAAGCACGAATTTGTACACGCTTCTGTCGTAGACTTTCTTCTTCGTTATTATCATCGTTAGCGTTATTATTGTCGGCGCCATTATCGTGTTCAAAGCCGATTTTCAACGATGTCTTACAACGCGTTCCACCATCTCTGCATTTTTCTAGGACAAACGTTTCTTCGATCGACAATGGAGCTAATCGCGGGAAATAATTACGTCCTAATTGCGAGGTCTTCAGATTTCAATAATCTCATCGCGATGTATATATTAGCACCCTTTCAGTCCGATTCATTTCATCGCGAATGCTTTTTCTTCGCGAGCTGCCTTTGTAGCGAGAGGATAATTTCTGTCTACTTACAGACGTAATTGCGTCCCATAACATTGTTTAACTTCCTTTTTCGAGTATTTGCTAGCAGAAAAATCTCTTAGCTCGATTGGCCGACCTACTTCAGAGTTCACCGATGTCGTTCGCGATTTATCCAGCTGCTCGTTCGTCTTTTTCCCTTAATTTTTCATTCGTAAGAACTTCGCTTAAAGGATTTTTCGCTGATACACGTCAGGTCTAAGGCTTTGGACAAAAAAGTTTTCGCTGAAAGTGTTCTGATAGTCGAAAAATCTCCCGGACTACCCTCAGCAGTCGCTTTGCATCCTATTCGCACCCTTACCCTAATCGGGATGACGTCCTCGCGTTGTGGGTCTTGCCAGCCAGAACCACAGACGTGTCAGGACGTCGCCAGCTTAGGCCAATGGTGATCTCACCCTTAATGGTTCTATTCGAGAGGTCACTGCATCCGCGGAACACATCCGCGACCTTCCCAAACTTTCACGACTAAGTGGCCAACCAGAAACCTAGGCCGTCTGAAGGTCTGCTTACAATTAGTGCGAGAGAGATTAGTCAGGAGAAACTTACATACATTCTCACTCTTACACGCTCTATTATCAACGACCGCAAATTTAATAAGACTAAAATCCCACGTCAGAGATCTTTTTAGCATTTTTCCACGTGTCCCACGCGTGTGGATTCCCAAACGAAATTTTAATTTGGGATTATTAATGTATTTCATGTTCGAATTTTGCGATGTTCGAACACCTTCTTAAGTGTTTAATATGTTCCTATCTGATGTTTGTTTTCATATTTATTACGATGCTTTTCGTTTCCTTTTAGTTCCATTCTTCCCCGTCACGAGTCACAGAATATTTTTCCATCTTCGCGTGTCGTTTTATTCAAAAAGCGCAGAAGATCTACACGGCGGAACTATGAGATCTGGCATCTTTGCGATCGTACCTTTGAGACTTGACAATTCACCTTGCCTCGCCTTCTGGAACAATGCATACTAAAATTTCATTCGAATCTTTCCCTTCGCTACTCCTCCTTTCCAACGTGACAGGAACAAATCACGTTGGACGAAAAAATATGTTACAACGAGGGAAATGGTCGTACTTATTACATACACCTCACGCTATCACTCCCGTCCTCTTTCCACTGGTCGCTTTAATTGCCCGTGCAATTTATTATAATCTGTAACGACAGCGAAATTAGTGCCTGTTACAGCACCGCTACGTATAGCAACAATTTAAAAATCAATAGCACAGCCGCACGTTGCTCGCGTGTTTATTGGACGTTCCCTTCCCGAATAACTCAACATTACTCTACCGCGGATAATAACAATTCCTCGGTATCTAAATCCTTTATGTATCCCAGTACTTTGCGCTGAACTTTCACGTGAGCCGAGAAGGTAAACAAGGAAGGCAATAAAAACTGGCTATAATAATCGTTTCGGATCGATACTCAGCGTTAGAGTGAAAGGATTTTGTTGAATTACTCAATAGAACAATAGACACGTATATGCGAAGTGGACAAAAGGTTTCAGGCGCATTAACGTAGCGACTAGAACTCCCAATTTCACCCAGAATAACATTAATAACAGGAAACGAGACTTCGTAATACTTGTAATTTCGGAGTTACGTATATTCTGGAACTAAGAGGTACCATTTGGATCTCAAAATTTGTATTAATTTCGCATTAATTTCGCAAAGTAATCGCAGGTTTATCAGAACAATCGTATACGGTGAAAACCATCGACTAGGTTCCATTTGAATCCGTATTAATTTCGCAAAATAATCGCAGATTTATGAGAACAATCGTATACGTTGGCAACCATCTACGAATGTAAAATTTTGCAGAGACTGAGCTATGACCGATTCTCCAGTTCACCTGTTCAGAAACCTCGCAGGCCTATTCGTGCCGTGAGATCCTCAGCTTCACAGAGCTGGAAGAAGTTTTTCTTTCAATCGCAAAACAGATCAGCCATTCCAATTTCGTGGGACACCCTAGGCGATTTGTCTTCCCTTTACGCGTTTGTCATCGATACCGTTCGTCGATCGACTAACGACGAGCCGTCCACCCACGTGCAGGCCTTTCTGGAATATCGTGGTCTGTCACGATTTATCAAGGACCGAAGACAGTCCGGATAGATATTTGTTGGGAAGAAAGCGTTTTCAAGAACAAATACTCGCCTCGCGTATAGGCCAGCCGATAACCGATTGATCTTCGACGTTGCGATCCTTGGCTGGATCGTTTTTATCAATGGCAAGTGCACGGTTAGTACCGGGTATCCAGGCGGATAGGTGTCGGGTGGAAATCTGGGCGAGCGAACTGCACGGGGGTGTATCACGGGCCGTTTTCATTTTGCCAACTGAATATGATTTGCCATGCGGATGGGTATGTAGGTTAGCGCTTTCGTACTTCCAACTACGTGCTGTAAAGCATTATATACCGGTGGAGGGTGCTCGTGGCGAGGGGTGCTCGCATCAGCCGGGCTTGCGACCTTCTTTCGTCTTCGCCGGTTAACAGCCACGACGCTGCGATTCCTTGGGAATAAAGCGACGCTTCCTGTTCGAGGACACACAGCAGAACCTGGCAAAGAGGAAACGTCAAGTGTTCAAACGCGGATTTCAGACTTGAGGATCACTGAGATCTTCCTGGTCGTTGGAGCAATATTTCAGGATTTCGGGGTCCTTCGTGTCTTCCAGACATTTTCACGATTCTTCCGAAACGATATTTTGGATTTCATCGTTGGCATCGTGGTAACGAGAGACATACCGAATGCAAGGTAGCTTTAGCTATTAGCTAGCAGGATTCCCCCATTTCCTACGATTCTCACCCTTTGAACGTGGTGACTGGTAGACAAGAAGGCAGATAAAGCTCTAAATTGTGCAAAGTTTCGTAAAAGTCGACGAATAAGCATCGTTCTTATCGCGTAGACGCGATCAGAACGTAGGTCCACGTATGTTAAGCAGAAATTCGAACTAACCCTAATGATCACATCTTGTCTCATCCTGCTGGGAATCCTTTGACAGAATTTAGAGAAAAATGATGCGTCGTGACGAGATCTCTGATCACAGACAAGACAGTTTAATGGTGAATTTCGGTGGAAAGATATGTGTTCTATCAAACATGAAAATACAGCAGGTACTGTGTACACCTACGTACTCTGGAAGACTTGGGGATTTAGGAGAAAATCTTCTAGATGAATACGGATCTCGTGTATCGTTTTCCGTGCTTAGCTCGTTTTTGGAAGAAAGCGCACTTTGTACCACTTCACCGTTGAGCCCCTCAATCGTCCTGGTTGGTAAATTCGGTCGGCAAGGTGGGGCAAGAGATTCTTGTACGGATTAGTTTTAAACGTTGTGCCGATACTGTCGGAGGCGTTCGACCCCGGCTTTTCAGGCGATGAACTTTGGAGAGAGTTATAGATCAGTCAATTCAGTCAGTCGCTGAATGAGAGGCACTTTAGTTCTCGAAGCCATGAGCTTCAAAGAAACTCATAGCTGAATCGGTTAGCTCGCTGTTTTATTCGAGATATCGCATTGTTCGTAGTTGTATCGATTTCCTGCTATATTCCAAACACGTTGAGCTTATAATCGTAGAACTATACAGTCGTTCGGGAACTTCGAACTTTTTCCTAGCATTTCGATGTGTCTTCCACACCTTTTTAAAAATCAATTCGTTCGAACCACTCTTTATAGACGTTGTTACGTTTCCCTTTTTATTAAAAATATTTTCAGCTCTTTGCGGCACAGGATTTCAGATAATAAAACAGCCCCATGTTGCAGAGAAATTTGATTGCATTATAAATGAAACAAAATTGGTATTGGTATAATATGGTATAAATTCTTTTGCTCCGATGATGTAATATCCAATTACGAGTGTTGGTTGCAATTCAGCGTTTCAGTTTTGAAATTTTTCCCATAAGATGAGGATAATAATTAGGATAATTTCATATGAGTAAATTCGAAACTTATCATAGTCTTTTAGTCGCTAAGGGTTAAGCAAAGTTACTCGACTTCCTTATGGTCAATTTAAAATTCTATTTAATCACGAAGGAAAATGGAAAATGGCTTGACTTCAATTCCATATATTCCGTGAATTTAATTAACAAATAGTCGGCTGGTACCCCTTTCTCGTGTCTTTTCCGGTAGCCTTCGTTTTTGCACACTTGTACAGGAGTACGAATACGATTGCAGCAAATTGAATACTCTCTCCCCTCTCTTTTCTTTCTCTTTCC
>NW_016908602.1:446391-639572 GCF_001483705.2 Eufriesea mexicana | reverse complement strand
TTTCCCTCTCCATCCCTCTCTTCCTTCTACCCCGTTCTTCTTCATTTCCTTTCTTTTCTTCCCAGCCTTTCGTAACGCAAGCACTTCTCGTCTTTTCGTTCTTTCATTTTCTACGAAGCTGGCCCGTTCTTTTAATTGAGCCTGCAAATCTGAACAGCCGGTCCGGACTTCGCGAGTTCGCCTGGCAATTTCGTTTCTGTTTAAATATAATTTTAACCCTTTTGTTTATAACTTTTAAACTGCTTCATTCGCCGGCGTAGATTCTTCGGTTGTGACGTACGGTCTATTCTCGAGAATTTAATATCAAAGTTGGAAACTGTCAGTGGCCGCATGGATATGAATATTTTCGCTCGTGTTCGATGCAACGAGTTCGTTTTATCGTTATTAAAAACATGTACCGTAACGAGCGATGTTACTAGACGATTAAGCTTGCTAATTTAATTGGCTTTGATACGACAGCTTAGCCGAATACCACTTACGTGTAATACTCTAAAATCCGTAGATAAATATCGTAAGGGTAAGGAAGTATGAAAATTCGCTATTTTTTAAATAGTACGATAAATGTAAAAATTTATTGTATTATATATTATTTACTATTTATTTTTTAAATTGATCTATTTATTATTTACCATTTTATTTGTTATTTATCGTATTACATATTAGCAGTGGCAAAATTGATAGAATTGCTGGAGTTTGTTAAAAAATATTTTTTGGAATGACGAATTTACGAGAACGCGAAGTTTGACGATATTTTTGTAAATTTCTTTCATATCGTGTAATTGAATTACGAAGTAATAATTTAATACGTTTAATAACGCTGGAAAGAGTCATAAAATGGATATACCTAACTCGTCGATGAAATTACGTTGTCGATACCGTGTTATAAATTTTTAAAGGGCGTAGGATTGATTTCTGGCGTTTAATTGAAAAATTTTAAACCACGCGCGTGTTAATTAAGAATTTTCCAGCGAAATTTATTTTTCAAAGCGTTGGTTGTCTCTTCGGAAAGAGTTATTTCAATCAGTTTCTCAGAGTAATTTTCTTTTCTTTGGGAAAATTCGTTTACGAAATTAATTACGCTCGTGACAGGATTAGAAATGCACAAAGAACCGTCGTATTTAACTTTAATTCAGGCATGGCGTTATTTTCAAGCATCGAGAATTAGGTTCGCAGGGAATGGAGTTGCCCATTTGAAAGTTCGAGAAAGCTTTTTGCTATAATTTCTGCATTATTCCTGTTGTCATTTTCCTTCGAGCCTGCACTTCGATAATCAGACTCCATTATTATTCTCCATTAATACAAATTCATCGATTTTCTGCACAAAATTTACGTAAACGAAGGAAAATAAATATCGGTATACAAATGTTCTGGTATTTAATAAACTCCCTCTTTTGGAATTCGGGATGGAAAATCCTATTTCTGTTACACCGATTAATCCATTAAATTTGTTGCACGGTTATTTCATCGGTTTTCAATGCATTCACTCGCGAAATATTTTTAAAATACGAATATATTGCGGTAATAGTTGACATAGGTTTTTAATATATATAAATACATTGATGTAAAAATAAATAACGTGTGGTATAGACTGTGTATATTTATAGTCAGTTGCAATTCTAAATTCATTAAGAGTAAACGTGTGTACGAGTATCGTGAGGAAAAGTAGACACAATTACAATAGATATATTTCTTTTATAATTTTTACCCTGTGCTATAATATTGTTAGATAAATATTTAATATATTCATTTAAATATTATATCCACGATATAACATGTATATTGAAATTTCCCTATAATAATATATTTATCAATAATAAGACTAGTATAGTGAGTACTGTGAGAATATACAGTAAGATAATGATACAAAATGACTAAGCAGAAGGGTCTTGGAGCGAACACATGCTTGCTGCTTTCTGCCCCAATAGAACTGTTAAAGTAAAGGAAGAAAAGGGCCTTATTGTGGATAGAAATGGACACCAAGATCTTCTACGCTTTTTAACAGTTAACACGTTAGTATATTTAGATAAAAATACTTAAATAACGAAAACAACTCGATTGACACTTTTTAGAAAATTCTTCCCTCTCTCTCTCACTCTTATTAACCCTTACATACCCACGTTTCCTCATTGACGATTCTCACATAACTGATTTATTCTGGCACATTCTTCTAAACATTTTTCCAAACATCATTCATACTATACTGCACTCGTGCATATTATATTAATATCATCGCAAATGAGTTTTACTTATTCAGCCTCATATAGAACCAGCACTCACACTTATGTGTTACGTATATTATGTCCTGCAATTAATTCCTTTACCTCGTGTCACTTACTATGGTTACTACACCAAGAACCTTGGACAAATGGCATATCTGGTATTTGTCGTCTATCGTTTCTCTCCAATAACGTATATTTCCCGACTTAAAAGGGCGTTCATTACCACCCCCGAAAAGGGGTGCCGCTGCAAGCCACGCGAGCGAAAAGGATTTCGGTCATTTCTCAAGGGTGCAAACAGGAAGTGTTATCCGTAATTTCGTAGCACATCGAAGCTAGGGTAACAACGTGTGTCGTTTCTGCGATATCGATTACTCACCGAGACAATCCCGACTTTGCGAGGTCCCTACATTTATGTACATAACCTGGCTCGTCCTTCGTTAGCAACGTTTGTCTAGAGATTAATAATCCCTCGTATCCCAGCGGAGTCTTTGTTGGAGTTGCATTTAAATGTTTACCGATTGTAAATATACCGATATGCAGGGGATAAAGTGGACGATTCTCGGTGCCTTTCGTCAGACGGAAATAAAAATTTTTCCATTTTTCGGCCATTGTCTACGCCGCATTTATCGTATTCCAATGGAAAGAGAGAGAGAGAGAGGGAGAAAAGGGATAAGGATTGAAAAGCATCGAAGATCTCGTTGATAGCTCGGGGTATAATATCGAGGCTCTGGAGCTTTTGGGAACGAAGGATCGTCTGAATAGGAATATCGAAGGTAACAGGGTGTTTTGTGTAGACATCGAGCGTTTTAAGGTCGCTCGGAATGAAGATCTCATTTTTAATTCAGAAGGCGCATAGATCGGGGATAAGAAACGAAATTAGCGAAACAAGGGCAAGGCAGAATATCTTATGCCACGTCGTGCTTCTTAAATATTAATGTTTACTCTGTTCGAGTAAACGATTTAGTTTACCCCATGGCGAATGCCTTATTCAGCGTGAGTCAGCTAACCCGACCGTCTTAAATTGCTCGTAAACTGCTTGTTGTACCAGAAAATGTTTCAAACAAAAGTGCTATCAAGAAGGATGAACTGTGTAATAATCAGTTTCTTTTTATACTCTGCTCCTCCATCGACACGCGAACATTGCTTCGAGCTTTTCGAGCAGAAAACCTAGTGTCAAGCTTGAAGATGATCAGTAATTCCTGGGACAAAAATTCCTGGGACAGTCGTGTGGATTGAAGATAATCGGTAATTCCTGGAACAAAAAGCTGTGAGTGTTGGTTTTATATGTGTGAATATTTGTATCTAAATATGCTAATGTGTTAACTGTTAAAAAATAAAAGATATTGGTGTCCATTTCTATCCACAAAACGAATTTTCTCGCAAGTCATTCGTAATTGTTAATCATTCCATATATTTTCCATACATTTTGAATTAATTTTAATTTTTCATACATTTTCTTCGTTCGGTTTTCATCAATAGCGATGGAAAAAGTTAATAAAATGGCTGTATCGATAAATCGATAAATATTTCTAATTTTTCTGTTCCGGAATAAAACTTTTCGCTGCAAAGGTGCGGTGGAATTGCTGATTGATTAAATTAAAAAGTTCCCAGAGTGCAGGAGATTTAGATCTAGACACGGTTTAATCTGTATCACTCGCGGTGTATTAATTAAATACGGCAGAGAAGAAAAGTAAAGAGAAGAATTCTTAAGTCCATACTCCTTGATAATTATTCATTCAGCGTTCGATACTTTCTCAAACTTCGCATTTTAAATTTCCCAGGCCTCTTTACTTGTGTACGTAAATTCAAACTTCCCGAGAAAGGCAGCAACTTTCTACTTAATAACCGCTAGGTACTTTTTCGTAAATTTAGTATTTACTTTACAAGAGTTTGATCCTTTTTCCCTGTCACTGTCGAAGCCTCGGAAGTCTGCCATACCCCGTGACAATTATTTATTCAGCCTTCGATGTTCTTCGGGATCCAAAGATAAAGTGTCTCAAATCGAATTGTTTAAATCGATCATTCGGCGGGAAGTTTGAATTCCTAGACGCGAGATATGGCGGCTCAACTCTCAGGTCACATTAGCCCACGATTTCGGCGCAAGTCGGAATAATAGTAAATTGAGCGGGCACAGGCGCGCGTTATCCAATTTCGAAAATAATCTCTCGTCGTAAAGAGGAGTAATGAAACAAGTTCGTCGGTAGTTGGCCAAGGAAGTTGGCCAGCGTCGTAAAACACGCGGAATTTTAATGAACAAGTTGGGAAATTTCAGTGAGGAATAAAGTACACCCGAAAGAAAGTCTCTCGAGCGTTCGTGGATGCTCTCAAATTATAGTGGAAGTCCCGCGAGTGGAACTCGAGAAAGCGATGCCAGATGGGAGAGACCGTATTTTACTTTATTACGAATATGTACAGAGGACTGGCCGCCCTCCTCGTTCCCTAAACAATCCTTTGTCCCCTTTCTCATCCTTCTTTTTTCTAATATTTCATCTCTACCAGCTACGTCCAAATAAATCCTCCTTTTCGCTCGCTTTCCCACCCTCTCGAGGAATTTCGATCGCGAACTTCAGTCTTCTTCCCCTTTTCTTTTCCTCTTTCTCGTTTCCAGAATATTTTACGTCGTCGAAACGAGATCTACGATCTACGATCTACGATTTGCTTAGCACACCGCGTTGTAAGACCTCGGTACTCGGTACGCGCCTCGTTTATCGTAGGCTTGTACTACTTGGACTGGCTCGTTCTGTATCTTAGACTTGTGGACAGCCGAATTTTGCAAACCCGTCGTCGAAGCGAGATCTACGATTTGCTTAGCATGCCGCGTTGTAAGACCTCGGTACTCGGCACACGGCTCGTTTATCGTAGACTTGTACTACTTAGACTAGCTCATTCTGTATCGTAGACTCGTAGACAGTCGAATTTTGCAAACCCGTCGTCGAAGGGAGATCTACGATCTACGATCTACGATTTGCTTAGCATGCCGCGTTGTAAGACCTTGGTACTCGGTACGCGGCTCGTTTATCGTAGACTTGTACTACTTGGACTGGCTCGTTCTGTATCTTAGACTTGTAGACAGCCGAATTTTGCAAACCCGTCGTCGAAGCGAGATCTACGATTTGCTTAGCATGCCGCGTTGTAAGACCTCGGTACTCGGCACACGGCTCGTTTATCGTAGACTTGTACTACTTAGACTAGCTCATTCTGTATCGTAGACTCGTAGACAGTCGAATTTTGCAAACCCGTCGTCGAAGCGAGATCTACGATCTACGATCTACGATTTGCTTAGCATGCCGCGTTGTAAGACCTCGGTACTCGGTACGCGGCTCGTTTATCATAGACTTGTACTACTTGGACTGGCTCATTCTGCATTGTAGACTCGTAGACAGCCAGATTTTGCAAACCTCGGATTATCTATTGCATCTATATCTACTTTTATATACGTTACATAGTATTACATATAGTATTACAGATTTCTTTTTTTTATATATATATATATATTGTATCGCGAATTTTAGCAGGTTTTCGAGGAATTTTATAATGGTGGGATTTAAGTCCAATTAAAATGAACAACGAAATAATTTATCGACTAGAGATGGCGCCGAAGGAATGGAATATTCTTGGTCGCCAGGAATCCTCAAGGTTGCTCAAGCCGCATTACCATCCGATTAAAATGGCGAAGGAGTTAGAGATCCGCCAAGAACTTTTGCCAGACCTCGTGTGATCCTTTTGCTTACGCGCATCGCGGTCGGGATGTCGAAAATCTGTAATGTATAGCGAGTTTCCAGGACGTTTACGAGGTATTAAAACGATTATCACCGGAAGCGGAAATTTAAGCGTCACGTAGCGAATAGTTGACAAAATCGTTAAGGAACTCCGGCCCAAGTGGCTCGCAGAGCGGAGTTACTTTTCCATCCGCCGTTATTAGATTCTTGAAGTGTTTCCTTGACCTGTTTGCCCTGGCAGTTTAACAGTAGTACGAAGAATGCTCGTGGCGATGCAGCTAGCTGGTTGAAACTATTTTGCACAGTTATCGCTGGCTCGAGTGGTTCCTTGAACGTCGTGCAGCGAGAATACCGTGTCTCGTATCATCTTGCCTCCTTAAATTCGTTTCCCGGCTAAACTCGAACTTTCTTGCTCGCCGTTGCCTTCCGACTCGCCAATCGAATCTTTGTTTTTCCTACGGTGTCAGAACTTCGTCCAATTCGTCCCGGAAGCATTTGCTCGCGCGAGATACGGTTTCCAATGAAAATATCAAAGAGACTCGAACGCGATGTAATTTTAAAGTTCAGCTTTTCCCGCTTTTATCCGGCGACATTGGAAGCGTTTCACGGATTTAATTCTAGACTTTCTTTTTCGTACGATATGTGTCATTTTTGTTTTATTACCTTCGTTTATCACAGATTTGGATCAGGGGGTTGTAAATATGGGGTAGCATAATTGTCAGCTGGTCTTTCGAATTTTTTAATTCCACGGAGTACAATTAGGGATAGAATTCTTCAAGATTCGAGCGATTCCTAGAAATTTGCAAAATTCGGATGATCTTAGATTCCATGGAACCTGGGAAACCGCAATTTAGCGACTATAGAAATTTAGAAACGTTTAAAGCCGGGATAATTCGTAGAAATTTTCGAAACATGCGTGATCTTCGAGTCCGTGGAATGCGCGTTCCAAAAAATTTGCGAAATCCGTGCGATTCCTGAATACCCGAAAAATCGGTGCGAATGGTAAAAATTGTCGAGCACGGCGTGATTCATGGAAATTCCGAAATTCGTCGTGATTCGTAGAAATGCTGGGAGTCAGAGAGGAAATTCGCAGATGAAATTTAGGGGTAGAAGTTTCGGGCGAGGCTGATATTTTCAAAGGGGTTAACGACCTCATGGAGAGCGTCTGCTTGGATGATTTCCAATTCAAACATTTGCCTGCGCCTGATCCACGGGTTGATTGACACGCGTGGAGTACGGAATATTGTACGGTTCGAATACTATTATCGGTCGAATCTAACGCGTCGGTGAATCGAGGATATTCTGCACCGAGTGTCGTTTCTCCCCCGAGCGTGTCTCGGTCTCGTTAGCTTTATGTAATCATGTTCGTCCGGATTGCAGTCCGACTGCAACCCGCAGTTAGTCTGCCATTAGCGTACGCTTCATTATCGCGAGATAATTGATAATTTGACAACAGGGCTGGATTACCGCGATGCAGGCAGAAGAACTTTGCTGCAAATGATTATCGCCTGCTCCCGGCGAATCAACGCCGGCTTTGCCTTTCGCCATTACCCTGTTAAACTCTGCTTTTGGATCTATAAATTCTCCATTTCACGATATAACAGTCCAAGATGTTAACGGTAAAAGAGACCCCATTTAAAGTCGATACTGTTTCACGTGATTTAGGAATTAACTCCCTCTTTGAAGGATTAACGCTATCACGACTAATCTGATGATTAGTGGATGAAGAAGTGGGGGTAGAAAGAATAATAACGTTTAATTCTTCATTCGAATTCTTGATTAAACGTAATTTGAGCTGCGGTGGGTTTAACTTTGGTCTAATATTATTATAAATAATATGGTAGGTTGAGAATTTGTATATTTTTATTTTTATATTTTATATTATTTATATATTTTCGATATATAAATGGAAACGGAAAGCGAGAAATTGAACAGTCAGATAATATAAGAATTTACAGAAAGTCAGATGAGCGAATGAAATAACAATAAATGTACAATTATAAAGTAAATTATAAATCATTTGGTTCCGCTTGGTACGTTTAGTGTTAATTAATGCTGTTCTCAGGTTAAACCGAGTATAAAATTGCCGAAATAATTCCTCGTAATTCACGTGATATTAAAAAATATTTTCAAAACCTTGTCATGACCCTTGTTTTTATTTACACAGATATATTTTCTGTATCTACAGGCTTAAACATAGTGTGAAACAAGATATTACGAGTGTAGAACAAGCGTTATTTCTAGGAATCAAAAATAAAACAACGAGCCGCGTGTTCCTCTCCATAATCCAACCCCCGGAGTTAGGGGTGTTGGAAGCCACGACGGCTGAACTGGGTTCAGCTTGCCAGTGTTCGACAAATATTCGCTTCGTTAAGACCCGGGCATCAGGATTCGGGGTGTTTCGATAAATCGTTCCTTGTAGACGCTTGATTTACGTCCTTGGATACACTGGAGGATTTAGGAAGAGTTAGACCCGCGATCCGGGTCGAGAGTTCATCTTTGCCAGAGCGAAAATACGCGAACGTAGAGACCTCGTAGAACCACGATGAAATATTAATAACTGGAAAAATCCCGCGAAAATTATTACCTTCTCGGTGCTACAAATTCTCCACTGTCTCGAGGAGACATCGAGGGTGGCCAATTCGAACTATCGACCAGGAATACGCTTCTTAACCAGTCAGCTGTGACAACCACTTTTCAAAGAGTCAAAAAATGTGTCGTTGAACCCTTCGACACGATTTTTATAGGCCCTATGACAATTCATTGCGTCACTCAACCTAGCTTCGAGAATTTAAGCAAGGATAGATCTCGATGCAGGGTGAGGCCATCCAAATAAAGATTTGTAGCGACCATCATTCTCACCCTCGTCACTAGATGGATTCTAACTTCGAGAACTTTCTCGCAAGTCCTCGGAAAACCTCCAAATCCTATATATATATAACTTCCCGTCCTTCCAATAGCATCCCAGTCTAAAGCAGGGCCTGCTAGGGTAGCCTTACCGATGAGTCCATTAACAGGCCTGGGACGAAATTCATCCCTTCTTTTTCTTACTGTCCCTTGTAGCTACACTGTCAACGAGGATACTTGTGACCAGTACGACACGAATGACCGTGGGGGAGGACCCCTACAGAGTCCTCTCACACTAAATTTTACGCATGACGGATATAGTCGTCATGACACAAAATACTGCCATTTCTCCATGACGACTACAGTCGTCGAACACAGCTGACTGGTTAAATTATTTATCATCGGCGGGAATCTCGGATAGCCGAGATGCTGAGCTGCATCTGCAAATGTACATAGAAATCGCGGCAGGTAGCCGACTGCATACGAAGTTTCGTTGGTAGTTAGCTTGAAAATTTGGTTATAACTCGCTGCAAGCCTCGTTGCAAACTAAGCCGATTCCGACTGACTATAAGATTTAACCATAATTAGAAAACTTTCCCGTAAGGGGACTGTTTCCCGTGTTTATTACCAATCTCCGGCCATCCCTTGCTCTATCCGATCTTTCTTTTTCAACTTCGAACGCAGTCGAGTTACGAAGCTCCCTTCGAGCACGGAAAAACCCAGGCATCTCGATCCGGAGAACTCGTGTAACAGTTCCATCCTCCAGTCAACATCGCTTTCTCGAAACTTTTATGTTTTACCAGCTGGCCGAGCGGTGAAACTGTGAGATGATAAACTTTGATCCTCGTTATCGCGTGGCAAATTAGCACGCTTCTTTTTCCCGTCCATGCCCGCTTCTTGGTTTCCGTTTCGTCTCCGATTACTTGGTTACTCCGATTGCTTCTTCCCGCTACCATTTCGAGAGCTGATTTATCCGTCTGCTCGTGGATAATACCTGGGATTGGGATTGTTTTAGAATCTCCGATCGGTTGAGTTACGAGAGTACGTGGATTTTAGTTCGGATTTTAGTTAAACGTGGACGGCGATGGAAAGATGTATAGATTATTATAGTGGAACTGTGCGAGTGTTAGGAATTTCAAAGGAGTTCGCGAGCAGTGACCTACTCAGCTGTTCCAAAGTCTGAGTAGACGTGTCTGAAGTTTTCTTATTATAAAAATTGTATCTGAACCGGTCACGAGAGTGATAGAACGGAGGAGAACTGTTTAAAAATTTCACCGAGCTATCAAATAAGCGAGGATGAAGTCAGTCTCGAATAAATCCTGGAAAACTGGGAATTTTATATTATAAAGTCTTCCATTTTAATCCGTATCAGTTTCTTCAGCTGTGGATAATTTCGCTAAAATATTTCAAAATAGAACACGCTTTGTTTCAAAGGGAGCTCCTCACGGTGGTCACAGATCTTCTTTAGCTCAGGATTTCTCAACATTTTTTGATTCATGGCTCCCTTTTGAACCTCGTTGTCCTCCGTGGCCCATTTTCTCTACTTTCTTCGTACCCTCTGAAAGTTTGAATTCATAACAGGCACACGTACATATCTATACGTTTTGTACTTTTCACGTGGCCCCAAAAATTCGGCTTTTAAGAAGCCTTGCTCCAGATGAATATATTTTCTAGATCTCAAAGTTCCTTTTCTTCCAACGAAATTTTGAACTCTTCAACTTTTACTTTCTACTCGAATATGTACACGTAAACTGAAGAAATTCTGTACTGCGAGAAAATATAGGAAATTCATTAACAATTTGACTACTTGTAAAACTACAATTGTAAAAATTGAATGAAAATTGACAGTTGGTGCATTTTGAATACAATCGCTAGTTAGAAGATACTTTGAAATTGTTAAGGGGTTATAACGCAAAGGAATAGAAGTCAGTGGAAACGGTGGAAAAACTGTATAGATGTTTATTAAACAGGCGAATGATTAGAACTGGCCAGTTTAGGGCCACGCAGGTCACAAGATGTCTTCAGAAAACGGGAGACATAAGGCAAAACACAGGTGAAGGGATCACCCTCACATCACTAGGATATAGAGTTTACCTTACTATTTAGTTTTTACTACAATAGAAATAAAAAGTTCCCCAATTGAACGATTAAAAATTTTTATTAAAACATCGATCAAAAGAATATTAGAACAAATCTTCTATCTAGCGGAGCACTGTTTCTTATGGCGTCCTGAGGGAAATATGTGATTTCGGCGTGGCAATCAAAGGGTTAACGAAACAAAAGAATCCTCATGGATCAGCGGATAGTATCAAAGTATCCCTTTCTCCCTTCGTTGCCAAGCGAATTACCTAGAAATACCACTATCACGCCTTGAAATGACGTCATTCACGGGCATTCATAAAAGCGGCAAGCGGATGTAGGACGCATAGTTCCGGTGGAACGGAGTTAGCATTCACGCGATCCATGGATCCTGTTGGCCAGGTTTTATCGTAGTGCCGCGAGAACTCGATAGGACATTAGGATATTGCGAACGAACGAGCCACACCGTTATTCAACGGCAAATCGAACACCAGCCGTTCCATCTATGCGACCTTCCTCATAGCGTTCGTTCCAATAATTCATCCCCTAGTAGCATGTAATGGCCGCATGTTGCCGAGATACCGTGAGCAAACCGACCAACTCTGTCTTCGATAGAATCGAATTGTGCTCGGTGATTCTTCGATACAGATGCTGAGCTGGTGATTTGCTAGTGGAAATCGCCTAGTGTACAACGGGGCTCCTCGAAATTCGTTTATTCCGTGAATATCGAAGCATCTGCACGGAGGTCGCGTGAGAGACGGTGATTTGGGATCGAGAAAGTTGGTCGTGACGAAAAAAGGGCTCCGATATCGATCTCCAAACGTCTAACCTTTGGAAAGATATCCTTCTTTCAGTGAACAATCGCACCCTGTTACGTGGCTGTTATTAATGTCGGGGAAAATTGTACCTTTCCCGCGTAGGGGAGGAATGGTCCTTTAAATCACTGACGCGATTGCGTTGGAAATGAAAAAAAAAAAATGGATTTTTATAAATTTGCGATTCGAAGGTACAAATAGGGAGCAAAGAATGAGTCTAGCCGACAATTAACGCGATTGAACTGGTCAGTGACTTCTTAGGTCCAGAGATACCTAATTCGCGATGCCTGTTCAGAAGTTTGGGATTTTCTTATGCAAAATGGAAGGTTTAAACAGGGGTAGGCTATGTATCGCGAATTTTGTATAATTAAATTTTATATTTTCATCGATTAAATTTGTATAGGGGTTGATGGTGGTGGTAATTTATTAATTACAGGAGTGATGATTAAACATACGAATTATCGTTTTATAAGAATCTAGTTCGATTCTCAACTTAATACAGCGTTCAATTTCACGACTCAATGATAACTCAGTTTGCAACAACTAATCGTCTACAATTAAAACTGTTCTCCAAGCACTCCTAATCTTCTTCGTATATCTTTCATCATCACCATGCACACGTTTTTCGATACCTCCATCCGACGTATTGCTCAAGGTTTTCCCAATTGACCTGGGCTTTGCTCCTTCGTAAAGCTACGTGTACATAGTGAAAAATTCGCGATACTACATATTAGTATTTAGTATTTGCAATAATAAATTTGTAAGAAATTCAAGAGGGTGGCGAAAATATGTGTTTGATCGTTCAAATTCCAATAAAAATAGAATCTTGGTAGCACTGGATTTACGGTGTACGGAATTTAAAAATCTTTAGAGGGAGATGTGACTTATCACGTTTTCATCCCCGGATCTTTAATTGTCGCCTCTTTATTTGAAACGTTAGGGCGAGCTTTCAGGGAGTGCTCGATAGCGAGTGGGATATTTGTCGGTCGATAAGATAGTCTGTTTTAATGGTTACCAGGAAACTTTCTCGTAGATGCTGAGTGCTCGACAAACAGACGGTCTTTATTTCGGCTGATTTAGTGGCGACCACGAATTTATGACATTTCCTTATGAGAATACTTTTTCACCGCGCGGTTCGCGCGAATAAATCTGGAAAATAAGGAATTGCACGGCAAAGCGAAACTTTTCAATGCCCCATTTTTCAAGGCACGCGAAAGGTTTCTCCCCTAGTTTCTGGACGAACAGGCTGAAAGTATCGCGTTTTTCGTCCGCAAAAGTATCGTTGCATTTTCTCGCAGTCAAAGATCGACGATCGTGAGAGCAGCGTATCGATCCTCGACTGAAAAGGAGGTCAAAACAGACTGAAAGCAGGTCCTGGGCCTGGCTGGCAAGGCCCGCAGCACGTCGCTGTGACTGGAGATCAGGGGCGTATAGAGGATGAGAAGCGCCTGCTGAGGGTAGTCCGGGCGATTTTTCAGCCATCCGACTAGTTTTAGCCACTCGTCGAAAGCCTTGGTCTGCGTGACTAACTTTTCACGAGTGGTCCGTGCTGATCCCTGGATAGACATGTCCTTTTAGACGCGTCTTTGCGGAAAGGAAGCTTTAAAATTTCGTTCAGACGACCCGGAAAGCTTGCTCGATCGAAATGATTTACACGTGTCGGGAAATATATTTCATTTCCAACGGAATAATTCGGCTGCTCCTTTACGCGCTTTGAGCTACGTGCTCCTCGTGGAATTGCAAGTTTCCGTTGAATCGGTTAATTAAGACGAAGAAAAGATTCGAACGGCGGGCGGGAACAATTTGTGGCCGGTTAACTCGCAACAATGCAGTCTGCGACCGTCTTCGTGACACGGGCATTCCCATTGTTTGTCACGTTTACGTTCCCCAAGGGGACTTAATTGAATATTCCGACGGAAATTACGGTTTTTACAAAATGCTCAATGGCTCGCCGCTAATGAATTTCCTTGCCGGCCGCGTGTAAACAATTTTTACGTGTAATTGCCGGGTTACATTCGCCGGTGTAATAATGCGAACGCGCAGCCGGACCGATAAATTCCCTTAATATAAAGCGCATTCGGGGGTTTAGAGCGTGAAATTTTACACCATCGAATACCGGCAACCGAAGCAGATTTAATTAAATTTTAGCTAAATTTACGTTACTCACCGAGCAATCGAGGAAGATGTTCACCTCGTAATTATACATCCGCGTTAATTATTTTCCTATTGAACGGATAAAATATTAACGGTCATAATTACGGAATTATACCCAAATAGGTGAAAATACACGTGTACAGGGCATTGGTAGATAAACATATTTGATTTTAAGAGCTCGCCAATCGAAGGGATGGAAAGGTGTTTAATCAACTCGGAATGTAAAATCACTTTCTTTCAAGTGAAATATAATTTTCCGCGAATTAAATATTTTCCATGGTAATGCATCGATTATGTGTATAAAACGTATCAAATTTATTCGTTTAAAAAAAGAATTATCAGTGTTAAAAAATTCTATAATAAATATTCTCTCTTCGAATCTCTTCGACTATGGATATACAAGGTGTCTCAAAAATCGTGGTACACTCGGTCCTTCTGTCTGTAAAATTATGTAAAACGAACGCGAAGAGCTCCAACGTTACACGATATCAAATTTTCTCCTCGGTAACCACGTCCCCTGTCTCTCTTTTAATTTATAAGCTCGACGAACAGATCGGGACGCGAATTGATTTCGTTTCGATTTCGGTATAGTCTTTCGCGAGAGTGCTTTCTTCGCGTGTATGCGCGTTTCATCGATGTTATGTAAGTATGAGAACGCTGGAAGCGAGAATGGATTTGATGCGGGCTGCAAAGTGGTATCACTGGCCCCTTTCTCGCGAAATCGATACACGTATCGCTGCACACGTGTATTTTACACAGGTGCTCTATGGGAGGGTGTGTACTCGCTTGGCAAAGATGGAGGGATGCTTTACCTTTTCCAACGCCTGCCATTTCCCTTTGCCTTTCCCCGTTTTTCTTCCAAGGTCTGGCCTCTCCTGTCCGCGTCGATGCCCTTATTCCACCCCTACGTCTCGCACCCCTGCGAATTGTTCCACGGTATAGCAGTCTCTGAACTTTCAACTAAATTTCCAAGTTATCGTTCCTGCTACCATTTCTTTCTAAGCAATAGCGTGTAATACCTTCGCGAGTAAGTACGAGACGAAGAGTAAGTACGAGAAGAGAACCATAATGGCGACTACGTACATTTTTTCGCGCAAGAAGCTCGCGAATGAAGATTCGGCGAATACCGAAGAATATTCGCAGGGTGTTCAGGATCCTCATAAATGGGAATTTCCTGCATTTTCTGTTAAAATAATCGCTGGAATTTATTACGCAATCGTATCGGAGGAGCTTCAACGCTGCTATAAAATATAGGGGTTGTAAAGCGTAGCGTTGTAACTCGGCAGTCGCTGGAATTTCCGATAGTCCCGCGACAGTTTAATGGCTCGAGGACGTGTTATGTTCGCGGCTGATGTAACGAAGATTACACGAATTACTCGACTACGTTATACCTGTCACTAGCTCTTAACAAACGCAACGTGTATATTTGTAAAAGAATATAGTCTTGACAAAAATTCACATTAATTTCACTGACAGCAGCAGCGTGTCTGAAAGCAGCCATTCCGACTCATTTTACGTAGCTCGTTACATTGGGAATTTTAAGACGAGTCTCGCCGAACTAGTTTCATTCAACCCCGTGATCAAACGCATATTCAATGTAACTCTGACAATTCGTTTCTCCCGTCCGGAGAATTTCATCGAATTTTCTTTCATCTACACCCGCGAACTTCTCGCGGCAGCGTAAGCTCGTCCGGCAATTAGTACATGGGAACGAATGAGCGAATGCCTGTCGCGACGTAGCCCGTAATCGGAATAAAAGCTAGGGGAAGGCAGGAGAAAAGGGATGATGAATTATCGTCCGACAAAACGGAAGCTTTGAAACGGCTGCGCGGCCCGTGGTTTATAGTCTGTCAGCCAGGCTTCCCTTCATCTAACATTCCAACGTCGGCGGTATCCGTTCGTCCGTCTTCGGCGAGAATGACAAACTTCCGTTTCCATCGTTCGGCTCTCGAATCCACGAATCAAACTTTTTAATGGAAAAGACGGCCGGGTCGTAGCGCGCACGGTTGGGAATTATTTTTCGAAAAATGACATCCGGAGTTTCCCATCCACTTTACTTGCCGTCGACCGGCAAGGGGTGTGAGGCGAAGGGGGTGATTTACATCGTGGAAGGTGTCACGGGAAAACCAGGAATATTACCGGTTCTGCAGGATGTGGTCATGAATTATCCCGGGCTGCGTGAAATATCTCCAGACAGGTCTTGGACGTGCCTGTAAGACCTTAATGCCATTAGGAATTTCGCTGCGCGTACACAGTCAGTTGAATTAAGCCAAAGAAATATTTTCGTCATCCCGCTGCGCTTCTGGGACGGCACGTCGTGTTAGGTTTCCTATTACCTTCGTTCAAACCATGTAATTGCTTTGCTAATGTTCCCTGTCTAAGATTTATCGATTTTTCCACGTGGATTCGGTGGAAGCTAATAGCGAGGATCAGGAAGAATCCTGGCTGTTGGGAAATTTAAAGCGGCACCTTTGTTCGTACTGGATTATAAGACTGTAATTTATTTACTCTTTCTTTTCTGCTAGTTTTTGTTGCTGAAATCGGTAAGCAAGAAATCGATTATATCAACGCCTGAGCAACGACTCCATCAGTAGGCACCCGTTTTAATAGTTGCTTTCAACTGTTCCACGAAAAGGTACTATAGAGTACGGTTGTATAAGAATAAAACGTGATTATCAAAAGCCGCCCTGCGTTTCCTTTTCCACCCAATTATAACAGTTTTGAACGATCAAGGGCGTGGAATGTATTACAATGTAGTTTCTTCAGAATTTTCGTCTTAATCGTGCTTGTGAGCGTGAGACGAGGTGTCCTGTAGTCTTGTGGGATTACAGCAGCATGACGTTCATTTGCCTTCCTCCTCGCAGCTACCCTACGATTTTCTAAATTGTCACGTACCTGTAGGACACACCCTTTACTCGTTCTACTTGTCTTCAACCGTAGTTTTAACCTCTTCGCCTACGATGATATAGCGCGAGCTCGTGGTAAGGAAATCGAGGTAAACATAAAGGTGATGGGCCAGAGGCGTGGTTTGTAGACGAGGTCCAATGTAAATAATACGGTTCAGGTTCTTGGCCAATTTTCGTCGTCTTTCCGTCTCAGTTGCGTGTTATTCTTCGCCAAGGTAGTACGAAGTGACTCGACGTGTGACTGATCTTGTTGTTGGTCGTGCCACGTGCCATCTGGACTTTGAGAATCTTCGAACGAGAGTTTGGTTAGTATTGTAATATTTATTTTACATCCTTGCAATTTTTCACTGTTTCAAGAAAAAATTAGATAGAGTGGGATAGAGTAATCCGTGACCGATAGTAGAGGTATCAGTTTGAGGGTTTTCGTTGGATACAGAGAACATATCTGCGTATTTATTTTGTCAAGGAAACTAGCAACTTACGTAGCTAGAAAAATAGTAATTTGGATAAGCTTATTTGGTTACGTGCTATACTTGATTGATATGGCTCAACGTGTGACCCACGTTGCTCTTGATTATAGCATGGAACTTAAATCGTAGATTATTTATTTTGTCAAGGAAACTAGCAACTTACGTAGCTAGAAAAATAGTAATTTGGATAAGCTTCTGCAAGGTTTAGTGATTATTTTTATTAGTCAGGTTCGTGGTTAATTTTCTCCAATGTCTTTCTGTCTTGGTTACGTGCTATACTTGATTGACATGGCTCAACGTGTGACCCACGTTGCTCTTGATTATAGCATGGAACTTAAATCGTAGGGCAAGGGTTAATTGTACTTTAAACAAGATGGTTAAGACACAAGATAATAATTTGCGAATTTTTATATATTCCTCATCTTCCAAGGTCCAATGTTTGTAACAAAAATTTAGTTTCCTTTATTATCTTGTGTGAAACTAATTTTTATTTATGTCTGTCTATATGAGAGGGTTCACAGATATCCAACGCCAAAAATAATTCGATTCTTGGACTACCAAAATTTTGGTAATATTATTTTTCGAATAATCAAAGAATCGTCCAGAAATGGCCGTATAAACGTATTTGTTTTCCTGATCCGAGGACCAATCGTTGTTCCTTGGTCCTACAAATTGACAGTGTATTGGTAAAAACGGTAGACGTACTGCACCTTGATCGTACGAAATATTTAATAATCCGAGGAATGAAATTTCATAGCAAGTCTGGAATTGCTTCGTCGTTCTCTTCGAAACTGGTGGAACTTCCATGGGCGTAGTAACGATATGAGTTTTTAAGAGAGGAGCGCGTACCGATCGCGGGTGCTCGTCCAGGCTTTCCCTCGAAAATTCAATCGGCCGATATTGAAATATCCAACGAAATTTGATTGAATCACATTGTGACTTCGGTCATGTAGATTCGTTGATTAAACCGAGGTAGCACGCGTTCGTGTCGATCACGATCGACCCGTACGGATATTGGTTAGTATCTTTTCATGTACTAGAGATGAGCGATTAGCAGCGACAAATTGCATATTAATGGCAGCAGGACATCAGGGACATGACAATCTGATCCTATTTCCAATCCGTATTACGGATGTATTCGGTCACTGCAAGTACGTAACTTCATGGCCCGCCATTTCCTATAGCAAAAGGTAGCCAGAAATAGAGGTTGAAATAATAATCGTACATAATCGATACCTTCATTAATCTCGGTCTCTTACCATTGTCATAGAAAATAATCGCTTTCGAAACTGTTTCGGGGATTGAAATTAATCTTAGAACAGTTTCCAACCCCTAATTGCTGTATCGATCGTCAATGAAGTCTCATTGCTGTAGAAACGAACACCGAACTTATAACTGGGTTAATCTGTCTCAATTTGGATCTCGATATAATAGATATACGACAAAAATACTTGCAAGCAATTATTTCACAATTTTTCCTGTGAAAAACTTGTCAAATTTCGAATACATTGCAACTACTTGAAACTCAGTACGTAGCTTGACGCCATTTTCCAAAGATAAATCTTCTAAACTATGCCAATTAGTTACACTAATTGGCATGCAGCTGGCTACGCGTTAAGATTCTAGTAGTAAGTAACATAGTAAGATTCTAGTAGACCAAAAACTAATGCCCATTGCACGTTTCTTAGAATTGGAGCTGCTGTCAATGAGAATACCGAGAACTCTATTTAGCTAGTAGGCTAAAATCTGCCTCTACCGCGATGCATCGTACATTTGATGCATTCCCTTTGATGAAATTGTCCTGGGGTCTCATTTCGCGAATTTAGAACTGACAAAGGCTAGGTCTAAGTCCACGAGGCCAGATCCAGCTGCTTCCTTGGATTTTTACACAGCTCAGACATGGATCCACATCTGACAGTCGTGATCTTCGATTCGAATAGACCTAGTTCCCGATCTCGCGTGTCATCTTCTCCAGGATTCGATAGACGAATCTCTACGTTCGTTACTTTAAAATTCCCCGTGAGTCACATCTCGCGAATTATCGAACGAAGACAGTGCCAACACCGAGACTGATGTCCAAATTACGAGATTCCTTTCGAAAGACATTTGTCTCGGCTCGCCTCCTATCTCTGTTTGTTGTCACGCTTGGAGGTATGTAAACGTCACGCTGATGCGATGAACGTATCCTAACCCTCCGTTGTCGCTTTATTTTTCCGGACGACGGTGCTTCAGGCAATTCGGGTGTAAGTGGTGCCTGGCGTCAAACCCTCGTTGAAGTTTAAACGACTTCGAACCTCTTCCAGCCTCTCGCCCATCAGGCGACGCGGCGGTCCTCCTTGTAACAACTCAGTTTGCAAAGTCGAGATGCTCGCCGATAAAAGTTACGTCGTTTAGCGAGCACGTTCTTAGCCGAAGCGAGTCGTGTCTGAGGATGAGGTGGTCGGCCTGCTCAGCCGGCTCTTCGTCCTGGGTCGCTGCCGCACTGGTGAGGAGAAATTGAGACAGATAGGGCTTTCTTTCTTTCCGCTTCTTTTTTCCTTTTGCACCTCGTAACCTGGAAATGAGATAAATTTTTATACCCTACCCTCCGGTTTTGTATCCCGTCGAGGGTGTACGGTGAGAGGTAATGGGAAGTTATGTCAGGAAGCCGCTCGATAGAGCTGCCAACCGCTGTGTTAAGTTTTCTGATAGACGCGAATGGTCTCGACGATCACTGCCCATCCTCGGCTGCTCCAGGCGTTTCTTCCAATGCTCATGCTTGCTTCCCAGATAGAGTTCACTCTATATAGGTTTATGTCGAGGATCTAGAACCAGAGTCAGACTATCAGCATTAGTCATAAGGTCATAGTTGGACGAGTCAGGTTTTGGGTCAGATTACTCGGTTTTGGAATACTTTTTAGAGCAATCTAGATAAGAGTTGGACTAAATTGGACTAAAATGCTTTGAACCAATGTCCATGTATCACAAAGAGGATCTATAATTGCGTTTGTTAAGGGAATTATGGGTTTATAACTCGAGAAATATTAATTTATATCCACTCGCTGTCAATTCCCCTTTTGGCATCGATGTAATGGCCGAACCAATGCAAAGGCTTGGTATTCAGGCTAGGTACTTAAAATCGACTGACTGCAACGAAGTCGCCTGATTAAGGAAATTAAATTAGGCGGTATTGAGACTTTTAAAAAGATGCTGATTTTTCTTAGGAAACGAAAGGAGTCTTTCGTCTCTCGGTAAAACGGCGATCGAGTGTGCATTGGACTTGAATAGGTCAGTGATTTCTACGTGGATGCGTCTGAAATTCCGTATCCCAGGGGGGAGAGAATGATTTAAGGTGTCATAATTGCTCTTGAAAGAAGGAAATCGTGGAACAAGAACAGTCGTTAGCCCTTAATGATACTGTTATTAATTTTTTCCTAGATTAGATTACACGCTTTTGGGAAAGCGAAAGAATCGCCATGGAGGGGAAATTCGTGTGGGGAACATAGTGGAAACTAATAAGGAACATGGTATCGCGTGATACTCGAAACATGCGAGGCCAGCTTTTTGCGTGAATTTATGTTAATCCCGATCCCCGGTCCCTGATACTTACAGCCGATGGTGAACCATGATTTTACCGAAATATTAATCTACCCGTGTATCAACCCCTTTCTAAAATGTAGCTTTAAGGGGTCGTGGTTGGGCAACATGGCTGCTAGACTAATGAAACTGCTTGTACGACGATAAAATCGATTAAACATTCAGCTTCTTCTGGGAGCAACGTCACCGGGCTAGGTGTAAAGAACGGTGTATACCCGAGTGTTTTAGCATCGGTTAACGTTGTAATGGTTCGCATATTCTTCGTACAAAGTTAACCTCAACGATAGAGATATTTCAGTCCGGTCGTATATTAACCGAGTTCTTTCTTCGTTACACCACGTGGTTATACTAAATTGCTAATTTTTTAAATTATACGCCACGTCGGCTGATTTTAAATTAATTTAAAATCTGGATCACTCCTTTGGTACCTCGGTGAAAAATCGCGTGACGTGTCAGGCTTCTCGCGAAGTGGCGCAAAGTCGCCATTTTGACACAAGGGGTTAATTACGTTCTCGCATCGATGTACTCGAAATATTCCAAAGAGATCGGGGGCACGCGAATCTTTCTGCGTTATGGTAAAAAATACCATCGATAATTGTAGCAGAAAAGGTTTAGGTTGCTTTTTCTCTATACCCAAAAATTCTTCCCCTGGGAAGGGTTAATTATCCAAAGTAAAATTCAGCAAGATGCAAGGCAAATGGGTTCCATAATTTCCTTCGCTCCCTGTTTTTGCCTTTACTTCGCTGAATTCGGGAAATTTAAAAGGGAAAAACGTAGATGCAGGCTCCGCTGGAATCGCGTTTGAAATGGCGTTTCTTCCGACATAGGCGTCGCTCACGATGGAGGTAGAATAGTTAAGGAGCCAGTTCTACCGGTTCGATATTTGGAATTCTGTTGGCGTGACGCGCGCTTCAAGATTCCGGATGGTGTTCCAACGCACGCAATCCTCGTCGTTTCAAGCGTCACGATTCCCGACGCGGTAACAAAACAAATCTTCCTCTCGAAACTGGCGACCGGTGTTGCTTTCACAGGCTGCCGGTAATTACGTCCCAGCACCTGACAGTTATTACGGCCCTGTGCCGATGCTTCGCATGGCAGACCCACGTGGAATCCGCGGATATTAACGAGAAGGACATTAACGGGATGATGGAATGGGGCACAAAGGAGGGGTTAATAATTGTTATTATGCGACGAGTTTCGTATTCGCGGACGTGTCGAAGACGAAGCGATAACGAAGGCTTGGCTGGAAGAGACGTGGTTGTGTATTTAATTTACTCGTGGATCATTCATCTGTTCCTCGCAATTAAGCTTCTTCGCGGTGTCGAGGTAGCAGGAAGGGTGAAAAATTTGATCAAAGTATCGAAATGATTTGCTCTTCCTTTGCTCCTAGTTTCGAGGAACTGGAAATAAAATTTCGTTTCGATATTTCTACGAATTTTCAGAGGTTCGTTCACATGTCTAGTTCGCTGATTATCTAGAGTCTGGAATTGTTCGGTTAATTGTAAATTTGAGAGCAAATATACGTGGCAAATAACGAGATCAGTGATCGTTAATTCGGGTACACACGCAATGTTCATCGTTATTGTTATTAATCGTAAACTGGTCGGTCCGGCGATTAGCGCGCGATAATCGTGTTGTTGATCGCGATACATCATTAACGCGGTATATACACCGGCGATTATAACTATTCAAACGGTTTTAAAAGTCGATGGATTGCAATCGATATTGTTTGTTATCGGATTGGCGGGAAAGCGAGTTACTCGGCAGCCGTTATACCGTTTTCAATTAGACTTAATTGCGATAAAGAACTGCGAAGTAACATCTGTTTTATATTTTTATTGTTGCACAGTGAAATTAAATAATCGATTTTAGCTTGATGCTTGGAAATTAAATTACTAGTCGAGAGGTTAATTGACGTGATTATCGATTACGTCTTCTATTAATTGAGGATCTCTTTGGAAGAAGGATTTACTTGATAAAATTGAAAATTATTATTTTCTCAGTAAAAATTGGAATTTCGATGAGAAGCTTTCTTCTCCTTCGATACAGAATAAGATCATAACAAAGAAGTAGATTACAATAATGTGATATTTGCAAAAATATTTCCAAAATATTTGCAAGAAATTATTTACAAAAATATGATATTTAATATTCTTCCAAGGAGCTTCTCAATTATCCCTCGATAATTATAAAAATCAAAATTTCAATAATCTTAACCCCTCGCCTTACAATTTAATTACCAAAAATCATGTATAGATAATAGATAATTTCGTGCACGATAAATTTTTGCAAGCTTCCAAAATTTTCTCCTCTGCAGTTTCTCTTTGAAAACTAAAAATTCATTGTACCGAGAGGCGTTAAGAATTTCAATTCGACAATGAAAACAGATGTCGATTTTACTGGGAATAAAAATTGGAGGACCATCCTCTCCATAGTCCACGATTGCTCTCTGATAAATTTGTCCGATTTCGAGCGGAATTGCTCGGCTTCTGCACGTTTTCACGTGTCCCGGTGTGTCTGTGGTGCTTTCAGAATTCGTGGCATGCGTAGGCCGAAGGAGGAAGCAGGGGGAGAATTGAACAGGTCCGAGGAGCATGGCGTAGTGCTCGTTTTGGGGGTTGCCGGGAGATCAAAGGACGCGAAGGAGGGTCTGGCCGCTCTCGAGCGGTTCGAGGGCCGGTGAGCATCGCGACGGGGCGAGCAACCCCGTTGCCTCGGCCAACGTCTAACAACCCTCCCGTCTGTCACTGTCGACGAACAACAGAACAGGTAGGGATGCAGTTTCCTATTCGAAAGAATTTCCTTCCCGTCAGCGGTCTCAGTCTTTCGTTGATAAACGAACCGAAGGGAAACGAACACTCGCGGTGCACCATTCTAACTGCAGTTCAATTTCGCAACCCTCGCGTTCTTTATGTTCCTAATTTACAGAATTACCAAAGCTATCGGTCCGAATGTAGCTGGTTTTCGCGAATATCAATTTTTCTATTTCGAGTTGGACTTGGCATTGTTTTATTTCATTTAATTATTACATCCCAAATGGAAGTAATTAACTCCAACTTTAGAAATTTTAAAAATTTCAGGATCAAAATAAATTGGTCGATTGATTGCTTAATTTTTTGTATTTAAAATAAATTTCTGAAATTTATTTTTCGAGAATTGTAAGATTCTTAAAGATTTTTATAGGTTCGTAATGATTTTTCTAATTGATCGTATTTTTCTTAATATCTTGTAATAATTATGATTCAATAATTCTTTGGTACCGGGGACTGATATGCAAATTTTTCTCGTTCTTCTTATTCTACCAGCAATTTTCAATTTTCCAGTCCCTGTGCTTTCTATTTTCTAATGTCAGATGCACGGTTAAATATATTTATTCGAGAAACGAAAAAGTTGCTGTATTCGGGCCACCATAGCGGCGGTGGGTCCTCAAGTACAGGGATCGTGGTTTAGAGAGTGAATTTCGTGGTTTAGCATGTCGACCTGACATACCGCCATGGAACGTTTGGCGACGTGGAGACCGCAATTGCGGCTGTGTCGTCCTAACACCTTTGGTAAAAGCCACGTTATCTATGTGGTAATAAGGAAGCCGAAGTCGAGAGGGAAAAACATGCAGCTGCCTAACGAGCTTTCGCGAATCGATGGGTAAAATGGAAGGAAAGCACAAAAGAGTGAATGCTTTGGCGAACCCATGAATGCGAATAATACGAAATGGGATCTCGAGGAAAATATTTCCCTGCTCCGTTATTACTTTTTTGTGCACGGAAGACGTGGCTATGACTAACAAACGATCCTCAGTTTTCAAAAAATTAGAAAAAAACGCATACCAAATGATCTACGAATTATTCTGTATTCTTCATCTTCCCAGATATTTGGTTTTTCAAAAATATTCACACAAGGAATGAGATTTTATACGATATTTTACGCGATGCTTTTCTTTCGTTAATTAATTATTCGTAATTTTGGTGAAGGGTTTATGAGTTTGAAATTCATAAATGTGTCAGTGATTTTGAAAGTGGTCTAAGTCAAAAGCTCAGAAGAAATGAATTTATCGCTGATTTTGGGTTACATTCATTCACACTGCGATAAAATAAAGCAATTTTTGGGAAAATAGTAAAGAAAGTAGCAATAATTAGTTGTATTAATTTATAATATATTTAAAACACGAAATTTATAAAATTTCGAAATAAAACATATGTAACTTCGGCCATTTTCATAATCACCGGCGCAAATTAATTAATTATCTAGAATATCCAAGTTTTGCTTGAGATTATAGCCTACCCCTAATTATTTAATTCTAATTAAATTACTTGCGATTTTGTACCAATTAATATCCCCATCTTCCCAAATATCTTCCCCAATACAATATTCCACAGCGAATAACTACGTATCCATAAAATAATATAAAAATTTGGTCAGCGAGAGGAGAGAGATCTATTCACTCGTCACTTGTCAAAAAGAAGAAAGTTTTCGTGGAAAGAAAGGTCGAAACGGGTCTGTCCATGCGAGGGTAGTGGTGGTTCAAGGCTAATTCGAAATTCATTCGTTACCCGGTTTCATGTTGTTGATTTCTCGTTAAATTGCGATGGCGAAATACTTTGGGGGAAGTTTTGCGTTTGAAGAATGCTAAATTATTAGCGAACACGCGAGTGCGTCCCGCTGGTGTACGCTGATCGATAGCGCGACCATGATGGCGCTCCATTTGTATAGCACGAGAGGGAGAATGCGAATAGGGTGAAATTAATTTTTGTTTCTTGCCAAATGCTTGCCACGACGCTAGGGTATTACTCCCGAGTGGAACAGAAGCGATATTTTTTCTCGGGAAATTTTAATTGCTGAATTACAAGCGTAAGAGATTAATGGTAGGATCAAAACGTCGGATTTTTCTATTGGCACATGTCGTTGGTAAATAAATCGGAAAAATTGTTTTCGATCGTTTCACAGGTTCCTATTTATTATTATAATAATATTCCGTTTAATCGCGTGCACGCGATGTTATACCTATATTCGGGAACAATGCGGACGATTCATTTGCATTTATAATGTGCGCGGTACGGATTGTGCTCTGGAGAGCGATAAACATTACATAATAAATAGAGCAACATAATGGGTAGTCGTAATTGGTCGTTGCATATGAGTAATTTGCTCATAGGTATAAGATCGGGGCTCGTTATATGCAACTTATTAACCAGATCCTTTAATTCCCGATGAAACGGAGCTGTTTCCGAAATTTTTAATTTCGTCCTTTTCATTATCGGTTGCACTTTATGTATTTAATATCGTATTCCTCTTTTCATCAGGGTTTATCTTTTCATTCTAATTCGAGAGGAAATACCGAGAATTCCATTTAGGCAGTCGAATATAAGTTTCATCGAGCATGGAAATTATCGTGATTATCGTGCAGATAATTTTCAAATAATTATTTATTATTAAATTAATTATTAAATCCTCGAATTTTCATTTCATAATGTACAAGTATTTCGATAGAAAAAAAAAATGGTTCCATTTAAAAAATATCAATACCTTCAAATTTTCTTAACAAAATGTTCCAAGAATTCTTTTCACAGAACTATAAATTAAAGAGATATTCGGGTGTTTTCGTTTAAATATTCTACACTGTATATTTCTCCTAGATCTTCAAAAAGTCATGTGCGAAATTTTCGTGACACGGTATTTTTAAAGTAAATTCTTTCCCAGACTAAATCTTTGTGGATAGGAAAAAAGAAAATGATTCAATTTAAAAAATATCAATACCTTCAAATTTTCTTAACAAAATGTTCCAAAAATTCTTTTTACAGAACTATAAATTAAAGAGATATTCGGGTGTTTTCGTTTAAATATTCCACACTGTATATTTCTTCTAGATCTTCAAAAAGTCATGTGCGAAATTTTCGTGACACGGTATTTTTAAAGTAAATTCTTTCCTAGACTAAATCTTTGTGGATAGGAAAAAAGAAAATGATTCAATTTAAAAAATATCAATACCTTCAAATTTTCTTAACAAAATGTTCCAAAAATTCTTTTTACAGAACTATAAATTAAAGAGATATTCGGGTGTTTTCGTTTAAATATTCCACACTGTATATTTCTTCCTAGATCTTTCCCAGGCTATATCTTCGTGAGTGAAGGTGTTAAAAATAGGGTGGCAATGAGTGAAATTTTGCCACGTTTCTTCACTTGCCTTACCTTTGAGAAATGTCCGCGGTATTACGTGTAATATTAAAATTATTAGAAACTTCTACGTACATTATTTTTTGTCCAATCAGCAGCCTCTTAAGCCGCGACTCACGTTTCCTAGCAGTTACGACTCGAGTTTATCGCAGGAGTTAAAGAGTGATGGATGAACAGCGTCTAATTGTGGAGAGGTTGGAGAACGAGTTTGTCGCTTCGGAGTCGAGGCTTTACCTTTCGACACGAAATAACGACGCACGAACGAGGCTGCATAGACACTGGGCGAGATAGAATTAATCCCAGAGGATTAAACGTTCGTCATGTCAACGTCCGTCGACGATTTGAATCGGACATGATGAATAAAAGAACTGGCGAACGACACCACTTATTGTTAGCGTAATTTCAACGACGCGACGTTCCTTTTTCGCCGGATTAACAGTGAAGATACGTAAAATAATATCGGCAATTGCCATAACAGACTCCATTTTGTATCTCCAAACACGCGTTATCCAACGATTTTGAAAGCGAATTTTCATTTTAACAAAATCGGTCGTAGGGACAGTTTGACAGTATTTAGGCATCGACGGGGTAACCTAATCGATTCTTTAATGAAGTACGAAAATAAACGAACGTCCAACCTTCGGCCTCGGCAAAGTTCCGTCGATAATTTATTCAACCGTGATATTTAGTACATGCTTCTTAGGACTATCGCCGTCGATTACCTGGAAACTTTGAAACCGAGTTAAAAGGTTGGCTGGGAGCGTGGTCGGGTTTGCCTTTTCCGATCCCTGCTTCTCCATTCGTGGACCCAACAATCGGACCCAGGGGTCTTGTTTTAAAGCTACGATTTTATTAAAACCAACGATTCTTTGTCGCCCGAGAAGCCAAGGGGGATGAAGAAATAAATCTCTTTTGATTGCACGGTCGCAGCGTTAATGTCCGCCGACTTTCCGCAGCCACTCGAAGAATACAAGGGGTTGGCTCAGGGTGTCAGACGGCTGCCGACAGTAAGCAGAGTCGTTGGTATTACACCGAGTTTTTCCTGTAAAATGGATTCGTAATTTCTCTTCGGCAGAAATTCCAAATGAAATTACAGCGTGTCTGTAATTTTCTTTAAAGCCGGAAGAAACGGAGGTTCTTTGATATTTCGTCTGGGATTCCGTTTCCTTAATCGGCCACCCTTTCTCTCTTTCCCCAAGCCATTTCTATGGGATGAAATTTCCTGGAACACGCGATTATTTCTCGCGAGATTATCTTAAAAGAATCGAAAGGAGATTCATGGATCGGCCGAGAGGGAAAAAATAAACGAGGGGCGTTTGTCTCATTTCCGCTTCGAATAACAGCGAAAATGAAAGTGCTTCCGGTTTAGCCGGTTTCCCGATCGAAGGGTCGAAAACACGGGGGATGCTAGGCCGGAGGAGAAAACTTGCCGGGGAATTCGCAAGTCGCGAGTCCTCCATTAATCAATACGGAAAATGAACCGCGCCCAGTCAGCCACGATGATTCGAATTTAAAGTCACGGGAAGTTCATCGGCCCTCCCTATTCTTCCGATGTAATTCGCGATTGAAACTACTTTGCACCGCCATTAATACCCCAACCGCTGAAACATCGATCCCCACAGGAAAATTTATCCGTTAGACGTGGAGAAATTTCTTCCCGAGACGTAGAAATTATTTAAAAGAAATTTGAAAATAATAACGTAGAAATTATAAAAAGGATATTCGAGTTTTATACAAATAGCACAAAATATACAGGAACTCTAATCTTCTTTAAATATATCCATCGATTCCGATAATTCCTCCACTTTGCACTCCCATAGATCATTTAAATATAAAAATATCAATTTTGTACAAAAATTCGTATATTCAACGTGGAAAATTGTCTTCACGATTTCGCGATATTTTGGTTGCAATTTTAGTATTGAAAATTACGATCGACGTTGCGAAAAATTTTTCAGAAGGTATAGAAGTTGGACGGAATATTCACGATACGTAAATTCCAACGATTTTTCGAATACCTTTCGAATATAATTTCGCGCAGGAAAACTTTACCAAACTTAGCAAAAATTCTACCTCGGCGGAGTGGATTTTTTAAAAAACGCCCCTGGACTTTAATTACGCGTCAACAAAGTTGCCGCAGCGAACGGAATATATTTTCCACGGGTGCAGCAGCGGACCACTCTCCAAATATTCTCTTGGCACCGCGCGAAACTACATTCCGGCTAGAAGCTTGCCGGCATTCGGGCTGTTTCACGAGCGATTCGGGAGGAATAGAATAATCTTACAGCCCCTTTTACAACGGGCCGTGCCCGACCAAAGAATACAGATCACTCTGCGAGGGTTGCAAAGAGGTTCGGCAGCCGAGTAATTTAGAGAAGCGAGCTTTGTCAGACAGACGTGTCCAGGGGTTGGAAGCCATTGCTCGCAGGTTCGCTCATCAATCAGTGCGCTTAAAATGAACTGCGCTCCATCGAGCGCATTTCACCCTCTTTCTCTCTCACCCTCTTCTTTCATCCCTCCACCGTTCCTCCACCCTGCGCGCTTTTCTATCGCCGTTCGATATTGTAGCCCAGCTGGAATACGTCGGAGGAAAAAAATCTCGATCTCTGCTTGTTGCTGGTCCACGAACGAGCCGTAAAATTCGCATTCGACGGTTAATTGCGCGGACTTGCAGCCCTCGGCGAAATTGATTCCTTCGCCCCCGCATCCTGGCCTCTCGACGCTGCAAAGAACCCCCGAAAACCGACCGTGCGTTTTCGAGGACTCGTATTTTTATCTCTCCCTTTTTGCATCCCTTTCTAGCCCTCGACTCGGCTTTTCCGCTCGGTTTCATGCCGAATTTTTCACGATGAGACGGCATCTCGACGGCCACGTCGCCATTCAAGGATGGCATAATGCGACTGGGTAAACGAGATTCGCTATACCGGTTTTCCACTTCCTCGTTGTAATTAGAGACCCCGAGCTGCAAATGGGGGATTCGCTGTGCCTGTGGTTCGATAAGTGAACAGAGTTATTCGCCTTTTGGCACGAAACAGCCTCTTTTAATTTAAGCTCCGGTTATTCCAGCCGCTCTTTGTAGAAAGTGGAAGAGAAAATAATTGGTATGGAGAGAGTGCGAACTTCATGATTAAATATAAGACAGTGGTGTATAAAACGTTCTGTTGGACTCGCGAAGCACTGGGAAATATTATTCCTGAGAAACAAGCATTTCAAAAAATTTGCAACTACAATGTTAAGAGAATTTTTAAAAATAATCTCGCGATAAATTATCAAATAGGAAGCTTTTATAATATTCGAATTTTTTGAAAGTTTCTTAATTCTTTGTTCTATTACCAATACCAATGTACCCCCAGAGTAGGATGTTTTTCCGGAAGCAAAATTTAATTTCGAAAGAAATAATTGGTCTCCATAATGATGGCGATGAGCTAGGATTAGTCAAGAGTTAACACGGTAGACGTGCAAGCTCTGTAAAAATAATTAAGATAAATTATTTAATTTTCCTAAATGTCGAAGCTTTCATGCAAACGCGTTCAGTGAACACGACAAAATAGGGGATTTAAACGGGCTGACTAATTTCTTTCTCACCACTGGATGTACCGTGCAGCGACGTACGTGGAAACGTTTGACATCGCCGCGATTAATAGATAACAAGTAGGGAGACTTAATTCGTGGGAAGTTAAAACGAGGTTAAACGTCGAGCATCGTGTGCATTTAAACTCTCTCGGAGGCAGGAGATTTTACATAATTTGTAAAGGGATCAACCCTCGGCTGAAAGTATGAAAGGAGAGGCTCCGAAGAGGATAAAGACCGGGGGTAGCTGAAACGAAGTAGGATTTTATTATCTGTTAAATGCGTGTTTATGCCTCGGCTCTCATTTTTAGTTCACGTGCCTATAAATATATCGAGCGACATGGCTGGTGCAATATTAGTCCAACGTCGATTATGTTTTCCTTTTTTTTCTTCAATCTTTCCGCGCACGAGCTAAGAATAAAGCGCACCCGTTTTAACACAGCGGGGGGATATTTTTATTTTTCAATTCGCGGTAAAAATTCGCGGTGAGAGGTGGACGAAGAAGAGATATCGGAATTATTAAAATACTAAAATATTGGCTTTCATCGTTAATCTTTAATGATCGATCCTCGATAATAATTATAAAATCGGATAATCGCTATTGGAAGGCGGATGAGGTTCCGTGAAAGGGAGAGCGATGAAATTTTTCGTTAAACATGAATTCGAGACGAAACAATTGAATTTCGGGATGAAAGGTGCACGAAAAGTTAGCCTTGAAATTCTTTCAGCCCCCAATGCGTGAAGGTTCGCCATCGGTGAGAAAGGGGCTCGATAGGAAGGTTTCGGGCAGGATGAATGCCCGAGAAAGTTGGAATACTTTCTAGAGGCAAAGTTTCGATGGTTAGCTTCTGTCGATGGATAAAAGGGGAAGCTTTCGCGACGGGAAAGTTCATTTTAATTGTCGGGATTTCTGGTCAATTATGCAGTCTTCTTCTGACATCCGCCGACTTGTACGCGACTCGATATGATTACTAAAATATTTAAATTGCCTCCTCTGCTGATTATCGCGGAGATGGAAATATCCTCGCGAATTTCCACGGAATAATTTAACAAATAAGTCAGAAGAGATTTCAAACTTTCACTGTACGCCGTTATTCCACTGAGGAAGTCTAGGTGTTCATAAACTCACACCTGACAGTCAGAATTTCGATACTGGTATCAGAAACAAGATTTAATATCCAAAGAAATTTTCTAAGTTACATTCATCGAAGATCGTTAATTAATTAACATTAAATCCAACGTGGAAACGATTCGTTAAAAATTTTGGAAATCATTTGTCGCTCTAGGTATATTAATAGAATTAGATTAGAATTTTGTTGATAATAAAATAATTAGAATTAGAATTTTGACTAGGTAAATACAAGATAGAATTTTTCTCATAATAAAATAATATCCAAAGAAATTTTCTAAGTTACATTCATCGAAGATCGTTAATTAATTAATATTAAACCCAACATGGAATCGATTCGTCAAAAATTTTGGAAGAAATCATTTTGAAAATCATTTCTCCTTCTAGGTATATTAATAAAATTAGATTAGAATTTTGCTGATAATAAAATAATTAGAATTAGAATTTTGACTAGATAAATATAAGATAGAATTTTGCTAATAATAGAATGATATCCAAAATAATATCCAAAGAAATTTTCTACTACCTTCATCAAAGATCGTTAATTAATTAATATTAAACTCAACATGGAAACGATTCGTCCAAAATTTTGGAAGAAATCATTTTGGAAATCATTTGTCGCTTTAGATATATTAACAAAATTAGATTAGAATTTTGATAATAAAATAATTAGGATTAGAATTTTGACTAGATAAGTATGAAATAGAATTTTGCTAATAATAAAATAATAATAACAGCAACAACGCGAAATTATTTCTACAAAGTAGTGAAAAATGGAAAAATACTTTTTCCAGTTTTCTCCAATCTCAGATTTCTCGGTATTTCGAAGAAGATATACGACTGCAGTCAGTCAGATAAGCGTCATAATCGCAAATATGATGCATCTCGCGTAACGAAATGATCGATCAGAGAAACGAAGAGTAACCAGTGTCGTAGGAGTCGAGGGATTGGATGTTGCTTCTCGAAGGAAAGCGCATTACAGGTACGTCGATACTCGATGGGAAGGCGACTTATAACCCCGGTAAACTGCATGGCGAGAGCTCCGGATCCACGTTAGAAATTACATTACGTCTGCGAAGAAAGGGGAATCTTACGAATCCGTTTCTCAAGTTCGCCCGACCTATTCGTCGCGGCAGTGTATCTCGCCAAGGCGATACGGGAATTTACATTTTTATTCGCGTTAGCTGGAATTCCACGGCCTTAAGTGGGATTTCCTTCACGGCGTAGACTTTATTTCCTTGAATTTCCTGCAGCCAATATGCCAGATAAACGATGTATAATTCCTCTGCCGCGGAGCAAGCGAAGGGGTTACGACCCTCGGCCATTCTACGATCGAATTAACCCCCTTTTACATCGCTCGCTCTTATTTCGCAATTTCGCGAGTGTACAATTTTTACGTGACGAGGATTATTTAGCTCTGTTAATAAAATGCAAATCACGCTGCTGGATAGTAGACTTAAATTCATGGACCAAGCGAAGGGATTACGATATTAATTCGCGTTTCCACGATCGAATTAACCCTCTCTTACAAGGGGTCACGAGTGATCGCTCTCGTTTTGTAATTTTCATACAACTAGGATCGTTCGTTTCTGTCGCGAAAGTAAAAATCATCCCACGTTGTTGGACGCCAGGATTAAATTAAGAATCACGGATACTGGAGAAAGAAGTTCCGTAAAAATCTACACAGAGCACTTCTACGAAGTCTCTTAAAATAAAAGAGCTGGAAGCTTAAACGTAAAACAGAATACTTACTGAATTTCCCCAGGCAGCTCGTTAAAATAAAATAGGGCAGCAGATTGTCTCTGGCAGCAAAGAGAAAAAGGCTGGATCGGTAATAGTATCCGTACAAAGCAGCGTTCTTTACACTCTAGATAAGCCAGGTAGAACATTATCGAATGGCCATTGAAGAGTGGCAGAACGAGCAGGGTGAATCGTTTCGCCATCAACTTTTCTTACTTTCGCTGAATATCCGGGCTGTTGATCGGGAACGAGGACGCCGAGGGGGCCGAGTCCGGATCCAATGGTATTCCTCGGATGAGACGCGTTACACGTCGATACCAGGAGACTTATATCCCTGGTAAATTGCATCCTAAAGGCGAGGTCCGCGATTCACGATAGTAATTTACCGGGAAAGTAGGTCCCCGCGTCCCGGCCCGGCCATAATGTTCTTTCATCCGCAGAAGACAATTTAAATTGCCTGAAATCCGTAGCAAAATTACAACGGTCGACGGTAGATTGCCACGAACATTCTGCACGGCTCGTTCGATCTTCCTGCGACTCGCGACGTTTCCACGTTGCCTCCTCGTATCCGGACCCGAGCCGCGGAGAGAGCAAGTCGCACCCCTTCGGGTAACTAACTTCGGCCACGCGTACCCGGTTAGCTTTACCCTCGTTAGCTCTCGGAGAAGCAAGAATTTGCGCTGATATTTCCGCATATTTGCCGGTACGGTTTGGAGAGGGTAAGTGCAGGATCGTTTCGAGGGTAACTCTCGCGACTGGGACACGTAGGATCCTTCGCTCAGAGTGTACGTAATTTTATTCTCGAGAAGATCTCTGTAATTTCGGATGAACATTTGTTGTGAGATTAAAGGGATTTATGAAATTGGTTTTATAAAAAAGGATATCTAAAAAGGAAGAATTGCAGGATGTCTATAGCTAACTCTGGTACAAGGGATCGTTAATTGGCAGTGTTTTATTGTGTCGCGACCAACTTCACATCCTCGCCAATGGGTTCCTATTTGAAGGAGGTTCGAGGATTTTCTTGCAAGTCTTTGGTAAACCTTCCTATATATAGAGAGAGAATTTTCAAACTCTTCAATAGTATCCCTAGTCTAAAATAGGGTCTGCTAGGTAGCCTTACTGATGAGTCAGTAGCGACTAACGTTTACATCCTCACCGCTAGATGGCAGGTCCGAGGTTTCTCGCAAATTCTCGACCCCCTATAAATAGAAGTTTCTACGCTACCTAAGTATCCCTGTCTAAGGCAGAGCCTGCTAGAAAAAAATTAGAAATTGGATAAATTGGCCTGCTAGAATGCCTTACTGACGAGTCCACTAGTTGGCCCGGGACGAAATGCTTCTCCCTTCCCTATGTCCTCCTATCTGCTACCCACAATAGTATCGATTCCACAATGACGGGAATCCTACTTCCATCTAGGAAAAGATACTATTACTCGAAGACTCGAGAAAATTGCTAAGCCTCGTTCCTGGTGTCAATCTCAAAATTCGAATTACTTCCACCTGGATTCCAAAAACGCCTGCACTTGCGGATGTTAACGAACGGTTAAATGAACGAGTCATAAAGCACGGAACGAAGGAAAATAAGAAAAGAGCGAAGAGTTGCTCTCGGAGTTCTCGATTCTCGTCATTACGCAACGCTACAGAGGGTAGCCTCCGCCGGAAGCTTGTTCTCCCGACACCGCTGGTAAAATGGGAAAAGCAGTGCTCTCACCTTGGCAGCTTTTAGATTCGTAAAACGTATCGAGGGTTATAACCCGGCAAACATTGCTCCCTCGATGTATATCCCGTAGATACGCGAGGAAAGTTTTCCCGAGCATCGGGTAGCCTCGAGAGGCTTTCACGAGGGGCCGTTCGAGTCGAGGGCGCCGGATGTTTGCGTCTGGAATAGAGCGGAAACGGGACGTCGTTTTGGAGTATCGAAGACGTCGGTAGAGGCCAGCCAGTGAGCCTTATCTCCGGTCGAGGGGGATTTTCTCCATTATACGTTTCTAACCGTGGCTGCACAATCGCTGATGCTCGCAGCTCGGTTGGACCCATTGTAAACAGAGCCATTTGTCAGCTAGTGGCCACCAGCTCGCCATCAACCCTATCCCGATCTCCCTCTTCGTCTCGCGACCACGAAGTTTCGCTCATCGGCCAGTCGACACGGACCTTCTCGAACAATACAGTCGCCGGAATGTGTCCATTGTCGGATAGCAGCGCGTGAAGCCGGTTTAACGAGCGTAGATCCATTGTCGTTGCTGACTGTCTTAATAAATTCCCACGTCGTCGATATCCTTCCCTTCTTACGCCTCGAGATACGGCGCAGAGACCAGCCGGGATCGATTGTTAGGGACACGCGAGGAACCACTCTCGTTGGTGTCGGGGATGAAAGCTTCCTGGGGACTTTCGGGGTGTTGCGGATATGGGATGGCTGATTATACGTGGACGCGAGAAAAATCCCGATCGGGCAACGATTTATCTCCGGGATGCTTGTTTGCACCGTTTTTGTGCTTCGAGGATACGCAGAGTTGGGGTTGATGGAGTCTGAGCGAAGAGAGGGTGGATCGGAGTGCGTATTAATACGAGTTTTACGAGTGGAGCTTTGGTTCTGGCGTGTCGAAAATTCTAATTTCTTGTATTTTCTTATTCGCGTGGAATTAATTTCGGGTATGATTTATTTTCCTCTCGTGTTAGATATTTTATATATTCTATAGTGCACCACGTCGAACGTTGCCATCGTAAAAATATGGCGGAGATGTAAGGAATAATTTTAGCAGTCGACTTAAAACGACACGCTGTGTACCAGATTTTTATCGCGGAGTCTTCGACGAAATCCAAGAATTTTTGTATTTTTCCAGCGACGAAACAGACATCGATCGAGATTCGGAATACGTGCTTGCGATACGCGAAAGCCTCACCCTTCTCGTCAGACGTTGCGATATTCCTCTGGTCCCGATATTTCCACGCCTGCTTTCGTACGCGATGAAAACGCGATGAAAATGCGATGAAAACGCGGAATCACGACGAGCATTAGGAATATGTAATGCACCTGGTATGAAAGGCGTCGACGATTTCGCGGACATTATCAATGACTGCAGATGCTTTTACCGGGTCGTTTATTTTACGCCCGATATTATTCCTTCTCGGCTGGCGCATGATAAATGAAGCACGGAACCGTGAGGATTCACTCGAAACTTTTCTCAGCCCGGCTATCTGCCGGGATACAGGCTATTTCGCGGCAGACTGCCTCCGAGTTTAACCTTCGTTCTTGTTTATTATCCTCCATCTTGGCCTTCCCTCGACACGCCGAAGACCCAAGCAAATGCGAATCCTCGGTGGCTACGTGCTAAGCCCTCGGTTATCTGCAGCCGGTCGATTTAACAGCAATTCTTATCGACCTGACTCGTTCTTTCAAATGAACGGAACGAAAGTTTCCTGGTACTTTTCGTTTATTCTCCACCTCTTCCTCACCCCACGTCTTCGTTTTCGCGTTTCGAGGAATTTCTCCGCGGGATACCAATGGAGGTCCACTTGTCTTTCCAAACCTTAATTACTAGCCGAGTTTCGTATCGGATATCGAGCGAAATGGTTGCCCCTTCGAACACGTTTGAATAATAATTTCTTAAATAACGTCTGTCGCAAGTGGAGCGAATGATAGGGTTGGTGAAGAGAATCGAGAACGTGGGTGGACGGTTTTTGGAAGACCCTAAGAAATCGTTGCATTTTCTTGCATGCGATTGCTGATCTTTGAATAGGATAAATTAAAATTAATATTCAAAGGGTGTCATAGTATCGTAGTGTCATATAGGGATTCTAAAATTACTATAGGAATTTAGCTATTCTAGAAAGAGACATCGTGAATCGGCCAATGGCGATAGTTTTCCAAGGGTGTCACAGTATCATAGTGTCATCTAGGGATTCTAAAATTACTATAGGATGCTATTTTAAAAAGAAAAATCGTGAATCGGCCAATGACGATAGTATTCGAAGGGTGTCACAGTATCGTAGCGTCATCTAGGAATTCTAAAACTACTATAGGAATTCAGCTACTTTAGGAAAAATAATCGTAAATCGGCTAATGCCACTTTGGGATTTTATTTTAGAAAAATAAATTACAAACCGGTCTACAACCTATGCAGACTATTACTCCGGAAAGCAAATCGAAAATCAACTGTTACCACTGTGAAAGGCTATTTTCAGAAACAAAGCTGAGGGGAGCTGAAACACGATTCAATGGAATCGTGATCATCACAGGGAGCGAATGCGAATAATTTCCACGAGGGCAAATCGCGAATCGTCAAAGTGAGAACACCTGTTTTCGGCATTCTACGCAACCAATCTATAATATAGCTTATCTAATTGCTGAAATTAATCGAGATCCTATTTAAACAAGAATCGGTATTAACTTTATCAACGCATCTGTATGTTCTTGGCAACTGAAGCCAATAATTTTCATTCCTTTGGCAGTTTTAATATTCAGCTCGTTTTCCATTGACAGTTCGGAAGATTTATTAAGACTCTACACCTTTGGATTGTACAAAGTATTAATAATATGTTTTCCATTGACAGTTCGGAAGATTTATTAAGACTCTACACCTTTGGATTGTACAAAGTATTATACTCTGATAATTTCTAAACTTCCTCGCGAGTTCGTTTCATAGTGCAAGCTTGATTGCCTCGCGTTTCGTTTTCTAGTCGAATCGATTAACAGGCGACGGTGTAATTTATTCAGCTCGTCAAGCTCTGCTAGATCGAGAGGTATGACAGAATGTAGAGGTGTATACTCGCGATTTTGGCCTGGAGGCTACGCTCCTCGTCGAACTCGGTAACTCGTGTCGCGTTACTTTACGTCGAACGGTCTCAGGAATTTTCGCTGCTCTCGGCTACACCTAATGGCGTGGGAACGCGTCCTAATCGAAGGTGGTGTGATGAAGATTAAATGAATCGTTCGAGTATCGAATCACCCCTGTTTCGGATAAATAAATATCTAACAAAAATTACGGAAACCGGAGTAACGACTTAACGAATTTTCCTATTTCGTGAGATGCACGTATTAATCCTTTGCACTCGAGTGGTCCCTCTCAGTCACCATTTAATTAGATTCTAAAGATCGATGTTAATTAATATATCAAATTCAAAATTACCTAACGATGCGTGCAATGTCGAAGTAAAATAATTCTACGTCTTAATTTGCATGCGACTTCTTATTTTCCATTTTAAAAATATCCTCGACTTTATGACAGAAAATCTTCGAATTACTATTTTCCTGTAACGAAAACACCGTCGAGTGCAAAGGGTTAAAATTAAAAGTAACGTAACGATGACATAACGTCAGTTTTAATATCAAGTTTCAAGGTTCGAAAGCTCCTCCGATATTTTCGTTTCATCGCGAGAAAGTCTCAGCGACCTGCTAAACGCGACACGCGAATTAAAGAGGAAAGAATCTGGGTGAAGACGATTTCCTAGCTCGCGGGAAATGGATCTGTCGACGACTGCGAGACGCCAGGAAGGAATTTATTAAAAAATTTCGGTGCTCGAGGTCGTCGCGGAGACAACAACCTGCGAAACTTTGCGGAAATCTTTCTCATCTCTCGCCGCTTTAAACCGATTAGACGCATCGAAACATTTTTGTTTCCCGTTCCCGGGCAACTCTCCACTCCAGAAACGAGAATCAGAAAGTTTCTGGAAACTGGATCAGCTGGTTGTTCACCAACGACTCGAAGAACTCGTTGAAGTGTCGAGGTCGACAAAGCCGCCGCTTCCAAGCACCGTTTCGTACGGGGTCACGAGTCGTTCTGATCGAATTCGATGGTACCGGCCATAATGTCGCGCACCCATGAGACCTTTATGCGTTTTACGGCCAACTATCGCAATTTTTCTCAACAATTCTCCACCCTTCCCACGTACACGCCGCAACCCCCGCGCGACGATTCCGCAGTTTATGAAACCCTCCGGGTCATGTAGCGGATTTCATAGGTCTATTAAAAATATTTCTTCAGCGAAAATCTTTGGCACGATATTTACTCGGATATCTTCGTGAATACGGGTATGATTACCCTTTTCACTCCTGAGTTATGAAGAGAGTATACTGAATTAATTTAAGAAATTTTATTTCTGTTTAAATCTAATAAAAGCTTAATCAAAATATAATAGCGTGTATCATAAGCTTATGCGAGGTGATAAACACGAATACAAAAGTTCAGAAGTTACTGAATATTTTATTTGGTTATATTAAGAAAATACCACCCATAATACACGATCTTCAGGACTGTACATACAAGCCATCTTCAGCATTATGCAAATTTCTTTCTTATTGTAGGATTGGTGGGTGGTAGCAAAACGACAGTGGTAAATAATAAGTATATAATTTATTGCGAACTAATTTATTCTAAGCTTACGACTTTCGCACTATCTCTTAAAGAACTATTCCCTTTCACGTCCTTGCACCCTTATTTAAATCTTGCACTCTGTCTTCTTTCGTACTCGTGCTTTCTTTCTCGAACGCGCGTTTCTCATGTATTCCTCACAGCCTTACAACTCGATGGGTCAATATCCTAATCACTAAGACGTATTCCTAGGCTTTCACTCTTCACTTGCACTCGATACTGCCATAAATATCTCGTTCATAGGATCCTTGCACGCGGTCACCCATCCTCCCTCACGCAATCCAAATGACACTCACACAGGCGGTGACTTTATACCCTAAACACGCCACGTTCACCATTCCCACATTATTAAATATTATAAATTTAATATTTTCTGTATTGTTCTAGGCAGCAAATTAACAAATTTAGAAAATATATAAATACAAAATCACATTTAGGTCTGTCCAAACTGAGATTTATAAAGTGCACACAGACGTGAAATACATGGTCTCGCAATATTTTTGACAGAGGGTAGAAAAATGCAGGGTTTGTATTGAAAAAAAATTCTCTCTTATCCCAAGAGATGGCAGGACACGTCAGAATAGTTGAATTGCATTTAGAAAGAATTTTCTAAGCTCTAACAGCTTTAAAATCCATGGATGTTGTATTACCAGACAGTCATTTTGTATCATGACGTCATACGACGTCTGCAGGAGTGAAATTAAAAATGATTCTTGTCAATTTTCTCGAATTTTTAAGAACCAACGTCATTACCATTTCTGGTAATTAGAGAGTAATTATCGGGACTCGCGGCATCGTGGAATCGGTCTCACAATAAATTATTTACTTCTTGAATAATTACGGTAGAAGAAAGATTCTTGTTCTCCAAGCGCAGGTTATTAGAGTATAAATATTTGACTAAAGTTATCGGTAGAACAGGAGGAAATAAAGATTTCCATCCACTCGTTCTTTCTCCTTTTCAGGCATTTAGCAATAACCACGTAGAAAGATAAATCAGCGGATTTATCCAGCAACTACTTTGCCTCCTATGAACTCTGAATAACCCAGTTCGCCCCGTCTCTAAAAGAATGATTCACGTGGCCCAGAAGAGATGGAATGATCAATCTATATCAATAGCAACCGCGTGATAAAACCGAGAGCAATTTCTCCCTCAGAGATAACTGCTTTTCACCCTTTCCCATTTTCCGTCCTTACGATGATACGGCTCCGACGTTCAGTTTCATTCTCCAGGAAATGGTGGTCATCCGTACATCCGACGTAATACTCTTGCTGCATTGTTCTCGATTGCGTTTCCCTCGCCTTTTATTATTCTTCCTTTGTTTACGAATATTTCGCTAAAACACGCGAAAAGAAAGGAGGGAAAAAGGAGGAAAAGCGGAAAATAAAACGTTTCGCGCGTTCGTATTTGTTTGACTGGAGTACGAATAATCGGTCGATGAAATATAAAATCGTTCGAAATATCCCGCAGGAATCTCGCCGATTTTCATTTTAATCGGCGCGTTTCGATTTTTCGGGTTTCAATCGTTCCACAGAAATTCCGCTGTTTTAATTTTAATCGGAGCATTTCGATACTTTGCCCGGCCACGTCGGAGCCTGCGGATGGTTTTATTAAACGCGCGAGTTTATCAGAGGGATGCGGATCATGTTGCTCCGTTTCTTGAATTCTTAACGAGTGCTATAAATTTCGAATCGCGCTGATTGGGCGAATATTGTTCGATTTCGAGTGGTTTAACCGAGGGTGAAGGCAAGGCGATTGAATCGACCGATAATGCCTGCGGAATTATTTCTGGACGAGAGACATCGCTTCCAATTTTGTTCGGGAAAACAGAGATATTTCGGGCTACATTTTACTCTGGAAATTTTCCCTCATTGTGTATAGTTTGCACGAAATTACGCGTCGATAGAGGGAGTAATTCGATAGCTGCGATCTAGACGATTTAATATATTAATGAAAATGAAAAGTGACATTTTGAAAATTAAACACAGGGATCCTCGCTTAACATGCATACCAGATTTTAGAAAAACACATCTTCCTAAAAATATGACACTGTACAAATTTAGGAATTACGCAGAAAATAATTCACCAATATACGCTTATTTATTTTATACGCGTTCATGTGTGACAATTTAATAAAAATAAAAATTGCAGAGCTAGGTAATTGATAATTATATAATTGCGAAAATAAGTATGCGTGTAAAGGAGTCGTGTAAGGATGCGTGCAAGCTTTCATTTCATCACGGAGATACTCCCGACGAAAGACTCTTGCTTTAAAACCCACACAGACACCTCCACCCCCCAAAGAATTTTAATCCATCACGATCCTGACGAACCCCGCCACTCGTTACTAAAATCCAGCACCCTCTGTGTGCTCGGAAATACTTTCGAATATTTACGATCTTCGTTAACGTTCGAGAGTATCCACAGATATTTCCTACCGCCCTTAACCCCTTCAGGATCACCCTTTGCTCGTTATCAGCTTCGCTTCACGGTTTCCAACGAATTCCCGGAGCACCCTGGAAATTGCCTGCCTAAAAGTTGATCCCGCGCAGCCTCGCGATACGGGGTGGGTGTCGAGTGACGAGGGGTGGGTTCTGAGAGGGTGGCCGAGGGTTGTTTAGTCGCCGGCGTCGTTAGTCGCGATATTCCTTCCTCCATTAGGGAAATGAATTTCGCTCTCATCCCTTCCGATCATCCCTCTTGACGGACCCAAGAAAAACTCGCCTCCTGGACGCTTTTCACCCCCTTGGCCACGGTTCACCGCCCACGGATGGAACTTCTTCCCCTACTCCACTTGTCTCGAATCCTTATCTCGCTTCCAGACAACCCCTGCTGTCTAGCCGGGCCTGCCGGCCAATTATTTTCCGTAATTAACGAGCTTCCGAGAACGGAGACGATTGTATTGCGTGTTCTCGTGCCGCGGTTACGCCGCGAGAACCGAGATCGATCGATACATTTTCGAGAACAATGCGATAATTGTTTAAGCCACCCCTGCGAGGGCGAGTTCGAAGGGTTGCAGGATGACGTGGATATAGGCGTGCTGCAGGGCAGAGCACGGGCGAGAGGGAGAATGGGGTTGCTGGATGGCGAGGGTAGCTATTAGTAGGCCAGGGTAATCGTGCGACGGGGTGAAGGTAAAAATCGGACCAGCACGGTAGAAAGTGTACGTGACCGGACTGGGATCCAGTGGATGGAGGGATGGAAGCATGGCTAGATGGGGATGGAGTTAATTTTGATCTCTGGATGCATTAGTCGCGGGGATTTTTATTTGCGGAATGCGGTCCGAGGGATTCGAGGGTCGCTGAATATTCGACGGTTGGATTCTTCAGGGTGTTATCTGGATCGTGGGTGAAAAATACGAGGCGGGACGATGATAATTGTGTTTTCACTTGGATCTACCGGAGTCTATCGTTGTTTCGAAACATCCCTTTTAAAATCCTCGTTGAAAAAGGAAGTTTTACGGAAAAATTTTATCATCCCGTCTCCTCTGTTCCATAATTCGGTATCTCTTTTAATATCATATTATCCCAGTAAACAAAATTTAAGGTGCCTGCAAAAATTTTTTAAGTTCCTAGGTAATAACCAGCAAAATCTCGAAAAATCAATGCAACTGACAATAGTCTTTTTATATATACTTGTGGGGGTCCTCCCTCCACAGGGGCTATTATATCTTGTGCTTCCTATGGTGCTACCAGTTGGTATCCTGATGAACGTCTTGCTATGATAGGTACCAGATAGAAGGACTCATAGAAGGGATGCATTTCGTCTTGGGCCTACTATTGGACTCGTCAGTAGGACTTTCTAGCAGGCCCAGTCTTAGTCAGGGGATGCTTAGTTAGGATAAGAACTTATATTTATGTGAGCCTAGTATTCACCGAGAATTTGCAAGGAACCTGAAACCTCCATTTTCAATCTAGCAGTAAGGATATGAACATTGATCGCTACAAGCTTCTGAGTTTTTGACCCCTTTGCCTTGGTCTCACCCATATCACACCCCTTACATTACCCTATTCCGTTAATAGTAATTTGGCTACCAAGAAATTGCAAGAAACGAACCTCCGTTTTCCATCTAGCCATGAGGGTGTAAACGTTGGTCTCTACATACTCTTTAATTATCCCATTTAAAGAAAAATGAACAAATTTTGAGTTTTTGACTCCTGTGCTCTCGTCTTACCCTTATCACACCCTTTACATTATCGTATTCCGCTAATAGTAATTTGGCTACCGAGAATTTGCAAGAAACGAACCTGAGGCTATGAACGTTGGTCTCTATATTCTCTTTAATTATCCCATTTGAAGAAAAATAAAAATGTTCTATTGAATATCCTATATTACATATAACATCGTCTAACCAATCATCACCTCGACAGATCACAAATACGCGAAATACCTAAACTCACCCTGCATTTAGGCTTGCACCACGGTCGAGGAGTCAATCCCTTCTGGCCCAGCTATTTTCTTCCTACCTACTCACCTTCCGTATTTTTTAAATACCCTTTTCATCCACCGAGGAGGAACTCGATCACTACCACGGTACAATTATCCGTGCGAGGAAGCGTGCTTCCTGTTATCGAGGGTACACGTTAATCGGGGGTGAAAAAGTGTGGGAAAAAGGTGAAGTGGCGTTTCTTGCTCTCGCTAACAAATTCCAGAGGAACACGAAACGAAGCTTAGCGTCCCAATTTGCTTAGGATCGAGATTTATGCCTGTTCTTGTGCTTATTCATTAACTGCGACCATAAATTCGTACTCGTTCGCCGCTTACGTGCCATTCCGGCGATAAAGCCGGCACCATGGGATATTGAATTTCCATAAAAGCGCTTTCGGGTCGCTAATGGCCGACCTTTCGACTGTTAATTATAAAATCGCGGCGGAGAAAAGCCGAAGTTCAAGGTGTCGGTGATCGATTTTCGAAGCGCCGAGCAGCCGATATTCTATTTCGACTACGGCTCGTCGACGATTCCATTGAAAGCACGACTCGACGCTCGCACACGGATCACACCCCCCATCTTTTCGCGTAGGAAACGAGGCGTCGTCGTTTTCCAAGCGGGAGCCTGCGGATCGATAGGAAAGTTACAGCGAGAGACTAATTGGGTGTCGTAAAGTTGGAATATCTAGATATCGAGGGGGGTCGATACATTATAGGCCGTGACGTGCGGCCATTTTTTCTCCCAAACTTTCACCCAACTTGCTCGTTCTATTAGTTCCGAGGAAAGTTTTTATGGGTCGCAATTCCGGGACGCCTACTTTTTCTTTTCTTTTTTTCTGTTTTTTCATTTTTCTTTATCCTCCTCCTCCTCGCTGTAATCATGAGGGGTTCATCCGGATTGTTTGGTACGTTTATACGGGCGAAACTTGGAACCCGGTGTTTTACTTTCGTCGAAAGTCGGTCAATGTTATTTTTACGCTTTCATTATCGAAGTACGATGATTAAAGGTGAGTGGAGCCTTCGGGTTCTAAGGGAAAGCCGTGCAGTTTGAATATTCCATAGAGGGTACCTGTCTTGATGCGCGGGGTTATTTATTTCCATGTTTGACATCGTATTTACATCGGTAACGAGTCCGTTTGCGACTCTTTTATTTCCGAATTTAGTTCGTAATCAATTTTCACGCCGAAATCCGATGGCGAGTGAAAGTCGTGGAATTGAAGCAAGTTGAATAAACGGATAAATTAATTTCTCTTAAAAATCAGCCCTGCAACGTAACCCCATTTTCGCATTTATCAACGTCGTGTTTTTCTGACGTTCGCCGTTTAATTATTACCATCACGATATTGACAAATACGACGTACATGGATATAAAATTAAACATCGTACGAATTCGGCGTGAAAGGTGTCTGCAAGTTTGATTGTAATCTTTTTATTTCGAAATTTAGTTCGTGATCAATTTTGGCACCGAAACCGATGGCGAGTGGATGTCGTGGAATTGAGCCAAGTTAATTAATTTTTCTTAAAAATTATCTGTACAACGTTACTCTGTTTCCTTCTTTTATTAACATCGTGTCTTTTTGACGTTCACCGTGTAATTATTGCCAATGCGATATTGACAAATACGACGTAGACGGATTTAAAATTAACACTAAATGACCCCTTTCAAAATTTCCTTTATGAATCGTACATTCATCTGACATTCTGTAAATTCTAATATTATCTGGTTGTTTAATTTCTCGCCTTCCATTTTACTCTTAACTTATTTTCTACCGAGAAAAATTCCTTGCATACCTTAAATACCACGAAAGCTCATTTCACCCCCTATGGTAAGAGTAGGTGTGTGCAAAATACCGATACGTTAAACATCCATGCTAAATTGTAGTAAAGGGTGTCTGTAAGTCCGAACAACGCTTAAAATTGTTCCGCGAGTTGAATTCCATATTTTTGATACGATGACACGACCGGGTTGCAACAAACGTAATCAGCGTGTGAAATCCGCGTCGAAGGGGTGGCTGCGTTTCGACTATGCGATCATCGCGTGTCGTTCACTCGTTAAAAATTTGATCAACGCACGTTCTCGTTGGAAACAACGTTTTAATATTTATCGGGCGGCCCGTGTGTCCTTTTAAATTTCCCCAGGCCTCCACCGCGTTCACGTATTCTCAGCCACCCCCAAAACGCTCTTCAATCTCCAGACCACCCCCAGTTTCGAGTCCCTTCCGTTCCATTATTTCGAGTTCGCCGGGTTGCCGAGTTTTGAGGTCAGTTCATATCGAAGTTTCAAGTCTCTCTACTTCGGGGGTTATCAGTTCCTCCGGGTTGAACTTTCGAGTTCACCGTATTTCAGGGACCGTGCTGTGGCCAGTGTTGCTTACGCGTAAGCTCAAACTCTAGTCCAATTATGCGGACATCGTTGTCGTGCCGATTTTCTGCCATTCGGTATCGGGACATCGGTTAATCCTCCCTAATCTTAGATTACTACTAGATAATTCAATTTCCGATCTCGCGTAAATAACCTGCTATCATTGCAGAATGGCAAAGCCCCAATCTGCGTCGGAGATCAAGCTCTGTCAGTTTCGTCAGTCTAAAGTCCAGCTATTCTTAGAATACCTCTGGTACTCTCAACTGTCATTACAAACTATACTACGAAATTGAACCAAAGTAATTCGATCTTACAACGAGTGCGAGATAGCCGCGAGCCCATTTGAGATATTCGAACTTGGCTCGAGATTAGAATCACGAGTCAGACTCGAGATATTCATGTTTGGCCCGATATGTCGATAACGAGTCAGACTCGTGATATTCATGTTTGGACCGATATGTCGATCACGAGTTAGACTCGTGATATCCTAGTTTGGCCTGAAATTTTCATCACGAGTCAGACTCGTGAAAATAGTGCAAGGGGTTAAGAAGCTAATAATACTATCTTAAGTCAATCCACCAAAATACGATGCCACACGTATATGGTCCTATTCTAACTAAGGTTGTAACTAGGGATCCCGTCTTAGGTACATCTCTGAGACCTAGTCTTTGCTATTATTCGATCGTTTAATTTCTAATTTACATACGGGATAGGTGGTACACACACGTTAAGTATACTTATTTATTTGGCCGTAGAAGCAAGCCGAACGGTCGGAATGATTTCTTAACAGCCACAGCAGGATGTTCGAATTGATTATCCCGATCGTTCTATTATACCGCTCGGAGCTGTAATGTCGCGCATTAATGAGTGCAATTAATCCGGGAGAATTAATGCGAGCGACAGCCGTCACGTATTCGCGTTCAATGCAGGAGCGAGAAACATCGCAGCCACCCTTCGCCGTCCACCCACCCTTTTCCGCGATATTATTTATTACCGCGACGGCCGCGTTATATTTCGCGGGGGCCACCCGTTATACCGCGCCAGCAGGAAGTGCCTTTTGCATTTCCCGGTTTGGACGTTGCATTTAATTGCATTCTCTCGTCAGGTATGTCGCCTATGAGGACCCTTATTTTACGGCGTTATTACGAGTCTGGTCTTCGTTCCTCCACTCGGCAGCGAACAGGAATTTCTCGTTTTGACAACATAATAGTCGTTCTGGACTCGCTTCTCCTTTTTCCCTTTCTTTCCTTCCCTTTTTTTCCTATTCATTGCCTTTCCTCCTTTCAACCCTCCTTAATTTCCAACACGGAGAATTCCGGCACGCTTTATCCCGAAAATCGCTCGTTCCGCGTCGGAGATTGCGACGAAAATATTGTTGATTCGCAGCACGAACGAGGCCAGCTCGTTGATATCGGTTGAAAAATTCAGAAGAGAGCGAGCAAGTGGCAAAGAGCGAGCGGTCCAGCCGAGTCGCGTCGAGTTCAAATGTTCAATTATCGGGTTTTAATTCGGCTGGCGCAGCGCGTTGCTGCGCCACGCGAAAATTATCGTTAGACTCTAATGACTTTTCCCCTCCCTATTTCCCCCTCCCTCTGACCTCCCTTTTGCTATTTTTTCCTTTTTTTTATTTCGCCTGCTCGCGACGATGATGTTTTATCGTGCCTGCAGCCGATCGATCGGCGTTGCACGTCGAAGTTCGGTAAACGTGACGATTTTAGAGCCGCGATACAACGATCGAGTTTATACAGGGCCGAATGGAAACATGCACGTGTACAAGCCGGTGTCCTGTGTGTGTACCTAAGGCTCGTTTCGATGTCGCGTTAAAAGCATTTCTCTTTTTCCGCGGCCCTCCAACTATGGCGGATCGAACGGGGCCAGACGCGTCGTCCGTGTTCTTGGTTTGACCTGGCTGGGCGTGGTTTGCGTTCGCGATGGAACATGGAATCGGAGCCGGTTTTAATAGCGGTTTGTCGCGGTGGATACACGATACGGTTTTAGAGTCGAGACACGGGAGTGATTTGCCGTGGATTACTCCTATCCATCAAAACGTCAAACCCGCTGTCTGTTGCTTTCCCAGGCGTCCTAACGTTTCGCCTCATCTTTTAGCCGGGACAGGGGGGAAAAAATGCTCCCGTTGTAATCGATTCGCAGCTGCGATTTCGCCACTGTCGAATAGAATAGTCGAGATAAATATCGCGCTCTGTCCCATCCGTCTGTACTGTCCGTCGTCGACGAGAAGACGAGCAAGCGATACAGGTCACAGTGACAAAAGGGATTCTCTGCTCGGTCCGACCGATTTTATCTTCGATCCTATCGATGGAATCTGTACTTTTAGTCTCTTCGTTTCACACACTATCTTCCCGCTTTGTTTGAAGTTGTTAACATCGGTCCTGTATGCTTGGCATATCGGTGGTTCGTTGCTCCGACCCATTTGGTCCCAGCGTATCCTACTTACCCTTTATTTGTAGACGTGACACGTCCGGCTAGTAACGAAGATTCGTGTCATCTATCTTTATAATCGCGTTAGAGAAGTTGGATCCGTTACACGCTGGCCGAGCAGACCCTTATTTCATCCAGCTGCCAATTTATCAGACTGGTATCGTATATACCTGAGATCAAGGCGTGAAAGGAGAGAGTATATGGCTGCCGGGGTGAGCATATAATCTATGACACTCGCGTGTATCGCGTGTCAAGATGAGTGTTAAAATCAGTTTCATCTCGCGTTAGTGACTGACACTCGTCTTACGTGTCAGAGTCTTGGCTCTGCCCCTATGTGCCTTTGTCTCGCTCTCGTCGCGTTGTGCGATCGATGTTGACGTTATGTAATTTCATTCGTATACTTGTAGAAGTATATAACTGTGTACTAAGGACTAGAATTGACGTGCCCGATATGCGTTGTAATTATAATTATTAGAGAAGACCATGGATCCGTGATCAAGCTACTCTCTTTGGCAGACGGTAGCTATATACGTGTCTATTAGGCAAATTAGCCGGTCGTGGCGTCGGAAAGAACACGGCGGAATAATTACAGGGAAGGGGTGGAATAACCATGGTCGTTCGTTATGAAATATCGCGTGATTATGCCACGGAGGGCTGCCTTAAATTGATCAGAGATTTGACAGCGACGGTGACAACTCTATTGTGCCGCGCACGCGTTCAGCTTCCTGTGCTGGCTAGAATAATACAGGAAACAAGCGCAAGACAAAAGCCCAGCCAGAAGGTCTTGGATGAAAGTGTTTCATAAATGCGCATTGCGTCGTGGTTTCTACCGGAAGTGGTGCAACATGAGAATGCCCGCCTCTCGCTGCAAATGTATATCAATTGCGTCGCGCTTTCCGCCATGCTGCCACCCTTAAATTCCTTTCGGGTATTCCTTCGAGAATATTTCAAACATTTTTGGTCGAATCGGCGACTGAGGAATCTCCGACGCTTTAGACGGGAATTTTACCGCTGTTGATTAATTTCGGAAATTTATTGGATATCGATAAATCGATGGGGCGATCGCGTCGAGTCGGAGGAGGAAAAGAATTTCGGATAGGTGAGAGGTAAATCGAGTGGAAACGGGAACGAGATATTATTAACTGCTCTCAGAGATGTCTTGTTCCCGGCTCCTCACTTACGGCCGTGTTGAAAGCAAAGCTTTTAAGGGCAAGGTTCTCGTAGCAGATGTAAGACGTCGTTACGTTACCTTGACTAAAACTTCACCTTTTGTCCGAAGCGGAACGAAGTTCCGAGTAGAGCTGGTTAACTCTGTTGCGAGCTTCCATAAATGTAGGGCCATTCTCTGCAGACAAGATTTTATGAGAAACTTATTATCTCCGGATGTATCATCGCGTGATGAAAGTATCGGTGAAGGAACGTGACTGAGATCTAGTCACTGCTATTAACGCTGCTTCGTGGGATTTTGTAAAATATAAGCTATGACAACCTAACTACTGTCATCTTTGGGTGCTCATTGTTCGTGGATTCTTGTTGGAGAATCGATAAATCACGAATGGTATTCGATTTAACACGTTAAACGTCACGCCGATTTTACGTACCGTTCCATTCGCGCTACAGTTAGCCTTCATGTGGGCCCTTCCGGGCCGTATGGACCTGGGAGGCCTAGAAACCCTAGGGACCAACGAGGCGTTTAACGTGTTAACCCTTATCGGTCGCTAGCGTTTGCGTACCGCATAGGAATCTCTAATACACACGTCAGGGACCTGTTTTGACAAAACAGCACGCTGACATCTAAGGCCCATAGCAAATGGCGCGCGAAACACGAGAAAACTCGTGAGCGGTACGCAACGTTAATCCACGACTAATCCACCTGGAATCAATCCACCTAGTGAAAAAGATAGATTTCCAAAGGGAATTCTTATGCAATTCCAACGTTCAACGGAAGGACGATAAACTGTAATAATAAAAAGAAGGGGAACAGCGGTGCATCAGCGATGCGATCAGAGATAAAGTAGGTACGCGAGCATAGCCGAGAAAAAGGAGTGGCGCGAATAAAAAGAGATTAAGAACAGTCGTGACAATGAAGAAAGCAAGCGCATGTAAGAAAAACGAAGTTGCAGCAGTCGAAGACACGCCAGGATGCACCGGGACAAGAAGCGAGCGGAAAGTCGGTAAAAGGAAGCTGCACCCAGTGGGAGCTACACATGCTCCAGTTGCACCTGCATCGGGCAACATCCTGTTCGCGTTTAGTCGATGATCACCAGTGGTCACTTTCTCCAAAATGGTTCCTATCGACTATCCGACTACCGTGAACGTTTCTGGGGGTTCCCTTCCGGTGGTCTCGGCCACTTCCGTGGACAGTGTCCACCGTGGATCACGGGTAGGAAATAATCTATCACTCCGCGGGTGCTCTTCCTTTCTGCAATAGCTTCCTGTGCAGTTACACTCCACTGTGACGAAAGTTGGACTTGGAAGGATTCCTATTTCCACGGAACGATCCTATTATAATAGAACGGCAGAGGGAATACCAGTCGTGGGAGGCAACTTTCGCGCTATAAAAAATAACTCATGGACCGAAAGAGAAGTTAATACGCCGGGGAAGGAATTTTATCCGTGGGAGACGTCGAAAAGAGTATAATAAAAGACAGTCCGAGAATTAGAAGAACGGTACAGGCGTATTAAAGGGGAATTCCAGCAGTAAAAATGAGGAGTAATGGCAATAAAAGAGGAATTCGAGCAGTGAAAAAAGCGGCGGAGTAAGAATTCCTCCGAAAAGCAAATTGCGAGCGTACAAAGAGCTTTTTTTTGGAATAATTGCGAAGTCTCCTTTATGTACACCGTTCTTTATATCTCCGAGCTAAGATACAATGGGCACAAAAAAAAAACATTTCTCCTTTTGTATTAATTATAATCGACACGACGTAATCAGTCGCGCGTGCACTCGCAAAGAGGACGATAGCCGTATCACGTAACCACTTTGCCGAGAGGTCGCGTTGTGTTCCGAGGCGAACTAATAAGGTCGCTTTGTGTTTTCACGAACGCAACCATAATTGCAATTAATCCGGGAGAATTAATGCGAGCGACAGCCGTCACGTATTCGCGTTCAATGCAGGAGCGAGAAACATCGCAGCCACCCTTCGCCGTCCACCCACCCTTTTCCGCGATATTATTTATTACCGCGACGGCCGCGTTATATTTCGCGGGGGCCACCCGTTATACCGCGCCAGCAGGAAGTGCCTTTTGCATTTCCCGGTTTGGACGTTGCATTTAATTGCATTCTCTCGTCAGGTATGTCGCCTATGAGGACCCTTATTTTACGGCGTTATTACGAGTCTGGTCTTCGTTCCTCCACTCGGCAGCGAACAGGAATTTCTCGTTTTGACAACATAATAGTCGTTCTGGACTCGCTTCTCCTTTTTCCCTTTCTTTCCTTCCCTTTTTTTCCTATTCATTGCCTTTCCTCCTTTCAACCCTCCTTAATTTCCAACACGGAGAATTCCGGCACGCTTTATCCCGAAAATCGCTCGTTCCGCGTCGGAGATTGCGACGAAAATATTGTTGATTCGCAGCACGAACGAGGCCAGCTCGTTGATATCGGTTGAAAAATTCAGAAGAGAGCGAGCAAGTGGCAAAGAGCGAGCGGTCCAGCCGAGTCGCGTCGAGTTCAAATGTTCAATTATCGGGTTTTAATTCGGCTGGCGCAGCGCGTTGCTGCGCCACGCGAAAATTATCGTTAGACTCTAATGACTTTTCCCCTCCCTATTTCCCCCTCCCTCTGACCTCCCTTTTGCTATTTTTTCCTTTTTTTTATTTCGCCTGCTCGCGACGATGATGTTTTATCGTGCCTGCAGCCGATCGATCGGCGTTGCACGTCGAAGTTCGGTAAACGTGACGATTTTAGAGCCGCGATACAACGATCGAGTTTATACAGGGCCGAATGGAAACATGCACGTGTACAAGCCGGTGTCCTGTGTGTGTACCTAAGGCTCGTTTCGATGTCGCGTTAAAAGCATTTCTCTTTTTCCGCGGCCCTCCAACTATGGCGGATCGAACGGGGCCAGACGCGTCGTCCGTGTTCTTGGTTTGACCTGGCTGGGCGTGGTTTGCGTTCGCGATGGAACATGGAATCGGAGCCGGTTTTAATAGCGGTTTGTCGCGGTGGATACACGATACGGTTTTAGAGTCGAGACACGGGAGTGATTTGCCGTGGATTACTCCTATCCATCAAAACGTCAAACCCGCTGTCTGTTGCTTTCCCAGGCGTCCTAACGTTTCGCCTCATCTTTTAGCCGGGACAGGGGGGAAAAAATGCTCCCGTTGTAATCGATTCGCAGCTGCGATTTCGCCACTGTCGAATAGAATAGTCGAGATAAATATCGCGCTCTGTCCCATCCGTCTGTACTGTCCGTCGTCGACGAGAAGACGAGCAAGCGATACAGGTCACAGTGACAAAAGGGATTCTCTGCTCGGTCCGACCGATTTTATCTTCGATCCTATCGATGGAATCTGTACTTTTAGTCTCTTCGTTTCACACACTATCTTCCCGCTTTGTTTGAAGTTGTTAACATCGGTCCTGTATGCTTGGCATATCGGTGGTTCGTTGCTCCGACCCATTTGGTCCCAGCGTATCCTACTTACCCTTTATTTGTAGACGTGACACGTCCGGCTAGTAACGAAGATTCGTGTCATCTATCTTTATAATCGCGTTAGAGAAGTTGGATCCGTTACACGCTGGCCGAGCAGACCCTTATTTCATCCAGCTGCCAATTTATCAGACTGGTATCGTATATACCTGAGATCAAGGCGTGAAAGGAGAGAGTATATGGCTGCCGGGGTGAGCATATAATCTATGACACTCGCGTGTATCGCGTGTCAAGATGAGTGTTAAAATCAGTTTCATCTCGCGTTAGTGACTGACACTCGTCTTACGTGTCAGAGTCTTGGCTCTGCCCCTATGTGCCTTTGTCTCGCTCTCGTCGCGTTGTGCGATCGATGTTGACGTTATGTAATTTCATTCGTATACTTGTAGAAGTATATAACTGTGTACTAAGGACTAGAATTGACGTGCCCGATATGCGTTGTAATTATAATTATTAGAGAAGACCATGGATCCGTGATCAAGCTACTCTCTTTGGCAGACGGTAGCTATATACGTGTCTATTAGGCAAATTAGCCGGTCGTGGCGTCGGAAAGAACACGGCGGAATAATTACAGGGAAGGGGTGGAATAACCATGGTCGTTCGTTATGAAATATCGCGTGATTATGCCACGGAGGGCTGCCTTAAATTGATCAGAGATTTGACAGCGACGGTGACAACTCTATTGTGCCGCGCACGCGTTCAGCTTCCTGTGCTGGCTAGAATAATACAGGAAACAAGCGCAAGACAAAAGCCCAGCCAGAAGGTCTTGGATGAAAGTGTTTCATAAATGCGCATTGCGTCGTGGTTTCTACCGGAAGTGGTGCAACATGAGAATGCCCGCCTCTCGCTGCAAATGTATATCAATTGCGTCGCGCTTTCCGCCATGCTGCCACCCTTAAATTCCTTTCGGGTATTCCTTCGAGAATATTTCAAACATTTTTGGTCGAATCGGCGACTGAGGAATCTCCGACGCTTTAGACGGGAATTTTACCGCTGTTGATTAATTTCGGAAATTTATTGGATATCGATAAATCGATGGGGCGATCGCGTCGAGTCGGAGGAGGAAAAGAATTTCGGATAGGTGAGAGGTAAATCGAGTGGAAACGGGAACGAGATATTATTAACTGCTCTCAGAGATGTCTTGTTCCCGGCTCCTCACTTACGGCCGTGTTGAAAGCAAAGCTTTTAAGGGCAAGGTTCTCGTAGCAGATGTAAGACGTCGTTACGTTACCTTGACTAAAACTTCACCTTTTGTCCGAAGCGGAACGAAGTTCCGAGTAGAGCTGGTTAACTCTGTTGCGAGCTTCCATAAATGTAGGGCCATTCTCTGCAGACAAGATTTTATGAGAAACTTATTATCTCCGGATGTATCATCGCGTGATGAAAGTATCGGTGAAGGAACGTGACTGAGATCTAGTCACTGCTATTAACGCTGCTTCGTGGGATTTTGTAAAATATAAGCTATGACAACCTAACTACTGTCATCTTTGGGTGCTCATTGTTCGTGGATTCTTGTTGGAGAATCGATAAATCACGAATGGTATTCGATTTAACACGTTAAACGTCACGCCGATTTTACGTACCGTTCCATTCGCGCTACAGTTAGCCTTCATGTGGGCCCTTCCGGGCCGTATGGACCTGGGAGGCCTAGAAACCCTAGGGACCAACGAGGCGTTTAACGTGTTAACCCTTATCGGTCGCTAGCGTTTGCGTACCGCATAGGAATCTCTAATACACACGTCAGGGACCTGTTTTGACAAAACAGCACGCTGACATCTAAGGCCCATAGCAAATGGCGCGCGAAACACGAGAAAACTCGTGAGCGGTACGCAACGTTAATCCACGACTAATCCACCTGGAATCAATCCACCTAGTGAAAAAGATAGATTTCCAAAGGGAATTCTTATGCAATTCCAACGTTCAACGGAAGGACGATAAACTGTAATAATAAAAAGAAGGGGAACAGCGGTGCATCAGCGATGCGATCAGAGATAAAGTAGGTACGCGAGCATAGCCGAGAAAAAGGAGTGGCGCGAATAAAAAGAGATTAAGAACAGTCGTGACAATGAAGAAAGCAAGCGCATGTAAGAAAAACGAAGTTGCAGCAGTCGAAGACACGCCAGGATGCACCGGGACAAGAAGCGAGCGGAAAGTCGGTAAAAGGAAGCTGCACCCAGTGGGAGCTACACATGCTCCAGTTGCACCTGCATCGGGCAACATCCTGTTCGCGTTTAGTCGATGATCACCAGTGGTCACTTTCTCCAAAATGGTTCCTATCGACTATCCGACTACCGTGAACGTTTCTGGGGGTTCCCTTCCGGTGGTCTCGGCCACTTCCGTGGACAGTGTCCACCGTGGATCACGGGTAGGAAATAATCTATCACTCCGCGGGTGCTCTTCCTTTCTGCAATAGCTTCCTGTGCAGTTACACTCCACTGTGACGAAAGTTGGACTTGGAAGGATTCCTATTTCCACGGAACGATCCTATTATAATAGAACGGCAGAGGGAATACCAGTCGTGGGAGGCAACTTTCGCGCTATAAAAAATAACTCATGGACCGAAAGAGAAGTTAATACGCCGGGGAAGGAATTTTATCCGTGGGAGACGTCGAAAAGAGTATAATAAAAGACAGTCCGAGAATTAGAAGAACGGTACAGGCGTATTAAAGGGGAATTCCAGCAGTAAAAATGAGGAGTAATGGCAATAAAAGAGGAATTCGAGCAGTGAAAAAAGCGGCGGAGTAAGAATTCCTCCGAAAAGCAAATTGCGAGCGTACAAAGAGCTTTTTTTTGGAATAATTGCGAAGTCTCCTTTATGTACACCGTTCTTTATATCTCCGAGCTAAGATACAATGGGCACAAAAAAAAAACATTTCTCCTTTTGTATTAATTATAATCGACACGACGTAATCAGTCGCGCGTGCACTCGCAAAGAGGACGATAGCCGTATCACGTAACCACTTTGCCGAGAGGTCGCGTTGTGTTCCGAGGCGAACTAATAAGGTCGCTTTGTGTTTTCACGAACGCAACCATAATTGCGGCTCATTCGATCATTGTGGCTGATGTTGCACAGCGATGCTGGAAATTGGACGCTTCTACGCTCCTCGTTCTCCCGATGCGTTACCCGATTCTTTCCTTGCCAAGCTAAAAGCAAGTTATACCTTTCCGCGACGGAATCCACGGCCACCAAGGTGGCTGCGGCCTTTCGACAAGAAATAACGGCGCACATAATTCCGGCCGCAGGGTTCTCCGCGTTTTCGCCAGAGTTATTCGTAAATTACTTCGCCTCGTGCACTCTTCGTATAAATTTCATTTTGCGTTGAAAGAGCACCGTTCTTCCTGCCCCTTCGCACCTCCATTTTCTCTTTCCATGTATCCGCACGCGTTCAACTGTTAAAGTGTACCGGAAAATACTTGTTCCGTCGGTCCACTCCGTAAATTGTCCCCATTTACGTTACCTTGAATTTCAACTAGGTACCTCGAGATTATCTTCTTCCCTACTGATCGCGGATACCACTCGCTACTGCGCGCTCCTCGCAAGAAGTCTCGCGGCAGGTCTAATGGGTCAGAGCCGGTAGACGGAAACTCGAGATATGATAGAAACGGTAAAAGGCGAGACAGCAAACTGAAAGATGCGAGATATTAACTATCTGCACCGAAGCAACGAATTTCTCAAAAATATATAGCGTAGCATCGGAATTAAATGAAAAATGCGAAAAGCACTATAGCGGATTTCGTCGGTTTATTATGCACAAGGGGGCTGGTACTTAAAAAATCGTCTAAATCGCACTTGAGTCGCTAATTAACTGAACTTATGACGCGAGTCATGAGGACTGATCGTAAAGACATTGCAACGAATTTCTCAAAAATATATAGCGTAGCATCGGAATTAAATGAAAAATGCGAAAAGCACTGTAGCGGATTTCGTCGGTTTATTATGCACAAGGGGGCTGGTATCTAAAAAATCGTCTAAATCGCACTTGAGTCGCTAATTAACTGAATTTATGACGCGAGTCATGAGGACTGATCGTAAAGACAAATCAGGCCCCTATTAACTTGGGACCCTCGATATCGCTAAAGGTGAAAAGATGGTTTCCTTCTTCGCAACTACGGATGCGTTCCTAGGCATTAAACAAACAAATTCCTCAAAAATATGTAGCGTACCGTCGGAATTAAATGAAAGACTACCGGTAACCTTGCCCAGCTTGCGGAACTTACGCTACCCCCCGACAGATGTCGGCCAAGTGCAAAGGGGTGAACTGGAAATTTAAGTATCCAGATACAAGCAGCAGGAACGGTTTACAACCCATCTCGCAGGCACGTCCGAAATAAAACGCAGCCGATTACCCGTTCGATTAGGCCAGCTGAACGGTGCTAACGTTTAACGACACGAAGGTAGCCGAGAATCACGGAGCGCTAACGCGAGCACCGTAATGGCGGCACGGAACTGAAATTAACCAATTTCCATCGAAACGATCGGGGTGGTAACGCGCTCGGGCGAGGCGAATGATTCATGAAGGGTGGAGAAAGGGAAGAATGGACGCGGGGTGGAGATTTGTCGGGAAAATAGAAATCGAAATAAATAACGATAAACGAGTGGGGAGGGGATTGAACGTAGACTGGGAACGAACAAAGACGTTGGTCGCTGAAAAGCAAGGGGTTGCACGGAGGGTCGGGTCCAGGGGTGGCTGGACAAAGAGCTGGCATCAACGAGTGCTTCGATTCGCCCCTGCGCCCTTTGCCGGCCCACGAAAACGCATTCCACCGATCACGGGATACGTACACGGTGACCGGAAAATATCTACGAGCTTCCCTTCGGAAACTTCGTTCTCAGCAGGATAGTCCTGGAGCTCTTGCACGGGGTCGCGCGAAGACGAACGGTGCCAACTGTACGTCCACGACACGGAGAGAACCACCCCTGGCTCTCTCCGTCGTAAATTTTCCTTTCCGTATCTTATCCCCGACGATATAGCTGTCGTCTAACTACCTCCAGACTCCATAAGGAAATCTGCTTTCGCCAGTCCACCCTCTACCGTCTAATGGTATAAATGGTTATATATCTGCTGGATTTTGCTTTTTCCGAACCGCGTCGCTTCATCCGTTACCCCCTATCTTCCCGTCTCCCCGATCACTCGTCTTTATCTCGAATCTCGCAGCGTTGGAACATTTCGGGGGCCACGGACCGCGTTAATAGATCGTATTTGTTTCTTCGATTCAGATAGGCGGAGTTTGAATATCGGGCTAATAGGATGCGTAAATACCCGGATCCGTGGGTACCAGCTCGGACCGTTTGGCTGTTCGGATATCCCCGGCCTTTGGATTACGTTCGAAAGGCAATGTTATCTCGGATATTCGGCTAACCCCGTTGGTATTACCTCCGCGAAGTAAAATAGGGAATCCGATTATAACGTGGACGTTTGTAGAATCGAATCTCCTCTCTATCCTGACTCCCGATTTTTCCCTGGATCGGCACCACCTATGAAAATTCTCCATTCGTAGTTTCGTTGTCGTCGAGCTGGTATTGGGGCTTGTATCTCTGTCTCGCGATTTTTGTTTCGTTTCTCTTCGTTTTGCCTGTGCGACTCGGGAAAATTCGGAATGGACGAATTCCTGGGGTCTGGTCAGCGTTAAAAATTTGGCCGATAAAAAATATGAAAAATATTAAAGTACATTGGAATGCGGTATGCGCGTTCCATGGCGGCGGTTTGCACCGCGGGGTGGGAGAAAATTAAAAATCGGCGAGGAGAGCGGGGGGAGTAAATGGAGGGGAAATGAAGGGGAAGTGGAGGATTTTCGCGTGGTTGTTCGATAGGTACACACCGGAAGACCGGCTCGCCGCAGAAGGGGTGAGCGATGGAGAAGCGGAGGAATACGTCAGTGTCGTCCACTTTACTCGAGTGCACGCGATTTTAAATAAACTTTGCGAGTATTCGACGGTGGTTTTTTGCAACATCGATACAGAGTGCTGCGCTATTGGAAAGCCATCTTCCAGGGTCTCTTTGCTCTCAGTTTTCCGTTCGCCCCGTTCGTACATGCTCTAGGTAGATTGTGCATGGCTGCCTGTTTGCATATGCCATTCGCGTGCCATTTCTGCGATGTCATGGTGTTTACATTCTATTATACTTGACGCGCCGTCTGTTCGTGCTCTCGGCGCCGATACGCTTAGCGAAACTTTCTATTAAGATATTTCCCGGCCGAGAGCAGTTTAACCGTATATTTTCTCCGCCAGACTCGCTCTTTATTCCCCACCCTCGCTTTTTATCGCGATACGAGGCGCACCCCGACGCCGAAACGCGCAGCTCGTCCCTTTTCCGCGAGGAATCACGAGAGGAGAAAAGGAAATCAATGTTGCGTCTCGTTTCTGTTCCAGGTACATGTCACGCTCCCACAGAGACGTCGAACGCTTGAGTGTCGTCTAAATGTGAGTAAAGAGAAGTCAACTTTCGTTGGATATTAAAGAGCATCGAATCGATTCCATCGATTCCTTGGAATAGGCACGCTGTTCCCGGGTAAACAGAGTCTCTTATTTATCGCGAAGCCTACCACGACCGCTCGTTCCACGAAGTAGTTTGGGTAGTTCTATTTTCTGATACACGTTCAGTGAAATTATAAATGAAAGACTGTCGTTTGCCGGCTAAAATGGAAATTTTAATTACCAGTGGGAAGGAAATAGACGTTTGACCGTGGTGGTATGTTTCGCGACAAATTTAATTCCAAAAATATTTCATCTCGATTATTAAAAAATTCTAGGTTCTATACAAATTTTCTTACAGAAAGCGAACTTTTAATAGTGCTAGGTTTTGTGATAAATTTAATTCTAAAAATATTTCATCCCCATTATTAAAAAATTCTAGGTTCTGTACAAATTTTCTTACAGAAAGCGAATTTTTAATAGTGCTAGGTTTTGTGATAAATTTAATTCTAAAAATAATTCATCCCCATTATTAAAAAATTCTAGGTTCTGTACAAATTTTCTTACAGAAAGCGAATTTTCGATGGTGGTAGGTTTTGTGACAAAAATATTAATTTCAAAAATATTTCATAGTGATTATTAAACAATTTTAGGTTCTGTACAAATTTTCTTACAGAAAGCGAATTTTCGATGGTGCTAGGTTTCATGGCAGATTTAATTCCAAAAATATTTCATCCCCATTATCAAAAAATTCTATCAAGTTCTGTACAAAATTTTTTTTACAGAAAGCGAAATTTCGAACTCGATTTTCTGAACTCTGAACGAAGGGAAATTGTTTAATATTTCCCCCATATTTTCCTAACGAGAAACTAGCTATGCACATGAAAAAGGAAGTTGCAGTATAAAATTGCGAGAATGATAGCCTCGGATACAGAATTTTCCACGAACAGTCTAGAATGGATAGATTTAAACCGTGATAAATTTCCTACCGTGGAGTTTCGTTTCCCTCCGAAAACGCAAAGAATGCAAAGAAGAGCACAACGGAAAACAATTCGTGTCATTCACGTTCGTCGTTCGATTGTTTGAATTTTCGAATGTTTCGCGAGTTTATTCAAAATTGAATCATACCCCGGAAGGGTAGACGTATTCATAATTTTGCCCGAGCATCGGGGTTGAACAGCGTCTGGCTGTAGCGCCATTTTCTCCCTTTATGGCGCCTTCAATCCACTCTCGCCACTGGCTTCGTGTATACATCTTTTAATTGGGCAGGAATTTCGGTTCTACGGCCGTCACCCCTTCCTGTTCTTTGTTATCCAGCGAGTTTATTTCAATCGGCGGCATTACGACGCGGGACGAGGCGAACGCTCAGTGGAAACCGCCCTGTTGACCGGAATTAAAAGGATAATCAACGTCGCCGGACGAGTGCGCGCGATTAATTAGGATAACGCGACGGATTCAGGACGGATTATTTCCGCCCCGTTCTCCGGACTTCGTTTCTTTCGTTCGCCAATTTATGCGCAATTATTTCCTTGCTAATCGGTCGCGTTCGCGCGATAATCATCCGATTAGCGACTCCATCTACGGTATAAATGTAAATACTTCGCGACTCGTGGAAGCTCGTCGAATTTTCCTCCTGTTGCTTATCTCTCGGGTCTTCAGTGAGAAGGGATGTCTTGGGTATTAAAGAACGAAGGCACTATTTCGTGATAATGAAAGGGATTATTTACGCGAGGGGGGCTGGTACAGGGAGCACGGTGTCTTCGAATAGCTCTGTCCCGCACTGTAGTCGCGAACGAACTGCTTTTTTTAGGGAATAGCCTAAATGTTCGAGGTGGTCCACGTGTCCGTGAGTCATGGGGCGCTAGTCCTAAAGACATAAACCAAACCCCCATTAACCCCTTGACTACGGCAGATTTTAATACGTAGCGGCCGTATTATACGGCAGGAATTGAGATACGACGTGCGCCATTTTTGCGAAAACAAGCGCCCTCCGTGTCACAGAGCTAAACTACACCGAGCGCCTATGGGTGCCCTCCGTGTCACAAAGCTAAAGTACGCCGAGCGCCTATAGGCGCCCTCCGTGTCACAAACGCAAAATTTCTAAGCGCCTATAGGCGTCCTCCGTGTCACAAAGCTAAAGTACGCCGAGCGCCTATAGGCGCCCTCCGTGTCACAAACGCAAAATTTCTAAGCGCCTATAGGCGTCCTCCGTGTCACAAATGTAAAATTTCTAAGCGCCCATAGGCGCCCTCCGTGTCACAAACGCAAAATTTCTAAGCGTCTATAGGCGCCCATAGTAGCCAAGGGGTTAATAGGGGGCCCCCAAGAAATAATATCTAGTCTTTCCTCTTCCACATCAACGAATGCGTTCCTACAAGGGTTTTCATCTTGTATCTGGATTTGAGTAGCTTGTTCTTCAGGTTAGAGTAGATTAATTGCATTTTTGAGGTTTTTTGTCTGTTGAAAGTGGCCTGGGTTTCCGTTTGTTCTCGCGGTCTGATAGTACGTTGACTCGTACTACTTGCTTCCGCCAACGCGGTTGGACTCGATGCCTGACTATATACGGCGCTATTTTACTTGGAATTTCAGTTCGGTTATCGTTAATCCCTTCGCCTACCATGTCGTGCGAGACTCCTGGTAAGGAAATCGAGCTAAACACGAGCGTAACGGTCGTTCGTAGATAGGATCGAACATAAACATCATAGGTCAGGCTCGCGGTTAGGTTTCGCCGATGTCTTTCTGTCTCAGTTACGTGCTGTTCTTCGACTCGTTCGGACGAGATTCCTCGACGTGTGACCGACCTTGACGTTTACTATGGCACGCGGCATGGGACCTTAAATGGTAAGGCAAGGAGTTAATACCTTTTATTTCCTATTGTATTTTTGGCTTTGGTTACATATTATTTTAATAACGTTTTACTAGTAATATTTTAGTAATATTGTTAGGTATATTTAATGGCAGTTTATGTAATACGTAAATTAACAGGGAGAAAATTATATTTTTATCTAAATAAAATTCTAATTTTGTTAAATATTTTCAATAGTATCGTAGGCTACCAAAATTCAAGTTTATTATAGCGAAATGTAGAATGCATCGTGGTTAGTGATTATATACAGGGTGGTCTTTTACTTTGGTTTCCGAGATGTAAATATTTTTGTATATCTTAGAGTTATCTTGTACCAGGATCCACTCTTTGTTGTAATTCAACGTTATTTATTCCAGTCGCGTAAACGAAGCTCGTTAAGTATCCATTAACTGTAGAAGAAAGTGCGAAATTGCGTTTCATCCTAAAAGTACTAATTCCAGTTCGCACGCTGGATAACCATTCTTCATTCCAAGATTAAGAAATTCCAGAACTGCGAGCTTCTTCGTACCAAAGATTGCCATTTCGAGCACTTGTAACACACGCAGCTGCACATTATTGCAGCACAAAAATGGCTGTAACTCGCCAATATAGCCATATGCGACACGTGTTTATGCGAACTTTTTCCATTGCCTTTGTACCCTCTGTCCACCATCGAAGTAGCTCCCACGTGTTACGAAATATGCTGCATACGATCGAAGAACCATAAAAGAATTTTCCTTTATATACACATTTTACCCGCCCGTAATACGGTGTTAGAATTGCAATAGTCCTTTTATAACACCATATCCTTACAACGCAGTTTCCACATAACTCGTTGCAAAAATTGCGATAATTTTCTTACAACGCGATATTCATACAGCTCGGTATAAAAATCGCGACAATCTCCATAACGCGATATTTTTATAACACGGTTTCTATGCGACGCCTTTTACAATTCGCGTTTACGTTGCAAATAAATTTCCAAATAGCATGGAATAATAAATTCGAAAAAATTTCGAATTCGAAAAATTTTCATCGCACTGTTTTCATTTTCGTGTTAAATCTAGGCTTCGATTGGTATATTCTCATACGACACGAAGCGAATTGACAGCGTTACGTTGTCAATTGTCAGTACGCAAAAATTTCTTCCCTCAGTTTCCTTCATTCCAATTTTGACTTTAATTTCACAATTTTCCCGAATTTCTTTGTCGTCGGTTCTATCCGAATGTCAAATAAACATCCCTAATAGCCCACGAAAGTAGAGTTCCCGTGGTCCATCGACGAGTAGGATTAGAAGCACCCTCGGTCGAATTAGCACGCTCCGAAATGGCAGATGCTTTCGGTGCACTTCACGTCAAAGACACGATTTACATCGGGCCGATGACGTTCGATATTTCAACCTTGGCTCACAGTCGACTATCCATAGCCCCGGTATCTTTTGTGGCGTCGTTGTATGACACTCGGTTATTAAAAATCTTTTTTCCCTTTGAGGGCTGTTTCATCGAATGCTCTCGTACCCGGAGAAATTTCTCCTCGGTGTCGATCGGTTTCCGAGCTGTCGAGCCTGGTCTGTCTACTGCCTTTTCCTTCCGCGTAATTCGGCCAGGGTGCAAATATTTGTCGCGTTAATGGATTTCGATGGAAAATTTCGTTTTGCAACGACTGCCGAGGGGCGAGCGAGCATTTACACCGCGGTGTTACCAATTTGCGGCGTCTGTTTGGTAATTACAGTTTAACACAGGCTCCTATAATTCGATATTAAACTCTCGGTTCGTACAATTCGGCATAATCATTCGCATCGTTGATTGACCCTTTCTCTGCGCCAGGAACGACCGTCAGTATGCTGAACGGATCCTTGCCATAGGCGTGCATTAATCGGGCAGATATGGCCGACTGTATCTGATATCTCGTGCCTACATTTGCTGGGCCTGATAAAGGGCGGTCCTGATAATGCATTTTAGGAAATTAATGTCCGATAGCTTTGCAATCCTATTACAACGGCAGAGTCGCTGCGCGAGTGCGTTTTAGACAACGGTTGACGGATAGGGGTTGGACACTTTCGTTCGATCTGCGTCCCTTTATAATCCACCAATTCCAATTCTAAATTTCTCATCTGGCTTTGTACACTTGAAATTGTTCCATAAATTTACAGCCAAGCTGATTTTCAATTCGGTTTCTCTCGGTCGAAAATCATGGTATCCAAGTGTACAACATTTTAAATCATACTCAAGTTCCTTCGAAAGATAAACCGTAGTCGATTTGTCAGCGTTCAATCCCTTGGCACCCTCTTTCATCCAAATTCGCGAATTTGCTTGCAGTAAATTCCGCGGAATATTATCACCAGCGACAGGGGGTTTCTTGGAGTAATGCTTACTCATTCAGCTCGAATTCACCGCATTTAAGTTTCGCGGACTCGGCTTCTAAATCGAGTTCGATACAGCGATTAATTAAGCACGTTTCCCACCCCTAATCTGGATCCTCTCGTTCTTTAAACATCCTCCTCGTAGAAAGAAACAGAGAAGGAAAATAAAATCGAAACCTTTATGAAAGATCGTGAAAAACGTGTTGGAAAAATCCCAATGACGTTCCCGATCTACGCTCGATCGAGAAGATAAAGGATCGAGGGACGAACAGAAGGGGTGCGAAAAAGAAAGAGACAAGGAAAATAAAATCGAAACCTTCGTGAAAGATCGTGAGAAACGTGTCGGAAAAATCGAAAGGACATTCTCGATCTACACTCGATCGAGGAAATGAAGGGGGCCGAAAATCGGAAGGGGCGCGAAAAATGTAAGGCGGATCAATGGGCGAGGGTTGGTAAACTAATTCCGTCGGAAGAGGGCAAGCCGCAATTTCGCCGCGAGACCGCAACAATCAGCGTAATCGCGAGTTCACAGGCAACAGAAGCGAAACGATCCCCGAATATTCATAAGCGGGCAAGAAGGTCGGAAAGTTTGCGCGGAAGCCGTTTCACCGCGAGCACCGGCGGTCATCATCGGAAAAGTAATCCCCGTAGGACGCAAAAACCGCGTCCCAGCGTCCAGAAGGAGAAGAGAGGGAAACCATAATGGTCATTACGTCCGCGGAACTCTCGTCCGGTGGACCAGGATGACACGGTGAAATTTCCCGGATCCCGCAGTTCCTCCGGCGACCTAACGCACGAAGATAAAAGCGACAGAGAGGGCCGACGCGAGTTTTCATCAAACTTTTCTAACTTGCCTTCTCTTCCACGTTCCTGCCCGCCAACTTTTCTTGATTACACGAAATTAGAGGGAACCTCTTACCAGTGGAACCTCTTGCTGGAATCCATTCGTCTAGGATCCGTGTCGTTCTCGCCGACTCTCCATGGAGAGACAGAGACAGAGAGAGAGGGAGAGAGCGAGAGAGTGACTGAGAGTAGGGGTAGGTCTGTAGGTGGAGAACGCTTAGCTTGATATTGATCGACCTTCTCCCTCCAGCTTCGCCTCACCCTTTTCCACGCTTCCTCGCTCTTTCTCTTTCTCGCTTGTTCCGGCTGCACCTACAGGCTGCTCCGTTTCCGTCGATCAACGTGGCTCTTTCTTTTCACGCCTATCTTTCCTGCAAACACCGAGTTTTCCGGTCCACGTGTACCCGCTATAGTCCACTTACGTATCGCGCGATATTTCTCCCAGTAACGAGTCTCTTCTCCGATGCTTAATTTCCCGTTCTTCCATCTTCGTTCGACCTTCCTGGCCAATTTCTTCCGGGCTTTGCGAGGTGCTTTATGTCCCTGCGAGATTATCGATTAGACCTGTAGGTACGAGGAATTTTTCGGTTTTCAATCTCGAATAGAAATTTCGTCGCGCGATGTCACAAATTCCCGAGAAAAATCGCAATGGCGAATAATTGCGTTGCCCCTGATCGGTGTAAAAATTCCATACGATCTACTCTCCATCCGGGGACATATTTATCAAGCATTAAGCTGAACACGGTACACCATGGACCAGCGATTTTCCAGGCAATTCTCGGCCGTTGCTTCCGCTTTAGCTCGCCGGGACTAAAATTTCCTTAGCCGCGCATATAGCGCTGCGCCGGTACAGTTTTATGACGTGCCATTGTCTGGACTTTTTCATGGCGATGTACGCGCTTTCGCCACCCCTCCGACCTCTTCCACGGACCCTTTCTCTTTATTCATGAAGTCGCGGCACCCACCTTTATTCGACAGATAGCACGAATCGCTTCAATTTCCTTCCGCATGGCATGACGTATACGCTCGCCTCTATCGGATTCCAACAAAGAAGTCGACGTAATAATTTAACGTCACCGTGTTCCTGGGACGGATATTGTGCTCTCCGACCCCGGTCCGGGGACATTTGCATATTTTATAGTATTTTACACTGCATCATCCGAGCGAAGGGAAATAACGGAGAACGGGCTTCGGGTGGATTGTCGATATCGAAACGTAGATTATGGTTGTTTGGCAGAAATCGTGTTCGATGATATTAGCGGCAGATCGTGCAGCGGGATTCATCGGAAATCGATGATGTTCCGTTCTTCGTGGGGTAGTGTGCGAATTCGTAGCTTTTTCACGCGCGATTTTTACTAAATATTATTATCACTTACAAGGAGAGTGCGAGTTCTTAGAGTCATAAATTTTGTTGAAACTTTGCAGATTTGTAGATTTAGTCATGGAGTTCAAGAAAATGTACCATTATAAGGGCAACCATTTTTGAGACGTTTATAATTAACTCTTTGCGGGGACATTCGCAAGTTGAAAAATACAGGAAACTACAGAAAATTACAGAAATGAAAAATTTGGTATATTTACGTATTATAAGTAGTATTAAACAGAAATCAATTTCAACAAATTCTGGGCGTTTTAATATCCATATATTCACTTTAAATCCTGTACCGAGAAGCAACTGCGAAACGCTAAATTTGCTCTGCTGAAATCTGCCGTCCGCATAGGGTTGAAGGTTTATTATTCTTAATTAGAGATTTCCTCCGAAAGGTTATCGATAATTATCAAGTGGCATTGTGGCCTAACGACAGCATCCGAAAATTGCCACCAGCCTAGCAATTTTCGAATGTCGCCATTAGCCCACAATGGCACTTGATAAATATTCGAAATAAATCTGTAATTAAGGCAATAATAAAACTCTAATCATAAATATGTCAAAAGTTATTGAGTAGTTGCCCTTATAATTTTATAAGTATTAATATATAAATTTTTATAAAATTTTCTTGAACTGGATGACTAAATCTAGAAACCTGCAAAGTTTCAATGATTTCAACTAAATCAATGACCCGAAATATTTACACTCTTCTTGTTAGAGAAATTATTTACTAGAAATTATTCGTCTAGGTATTTAACGTAGCTTTCCCTAAAATCATTAACAATAATTAATAATAAGTAGTAATAATAAAAATTTCTTGGAAGTGAAGTGGTGATTGTCAGTATATATCTTGGCCTGCTGCTGCAAGTATTATTTATTTTCTCTACTCATTTTATTCGCGTTCAACGATGAACGATCCTGCAATGGCTGAAACATTTTCAATGCTATTTATTTTGCCATCTACGATATCGTTCATTATTTTCGAATCATGTTTCCCTCGGGTTATTCATCGATAAAAGATCCGAAGGGTCCGAAATTCTGAAAATCATCGTCGAATTTGAAAGTCCTATTTAAAATTTTTCAAACTGCTCGTAAGAGTTACGGGAATATCCTGATAATTTATGGCTGCGAATAATAAAGTTTTCGCAGTTTTATTACGGCAATTTTAAGTATTCCTTAAATATCCTACTCATATATATTACAGGAAATTTTTTATTTCACTATAGTAATCTCCGGGAATTAAATATTGTTCCAAATTTACGATACAATATCCGTCTATCGAAAGCATTTTACGTCTTCGATATTTCATTAACGAATAATAATATTAAAAATAAATATCGAATTTTTCTATTATCTATTTACTCGACACTTATAATTAGGTCTCAGGAGTCTTCCAAAAATTAGATCAGTCTCTAATTAAATCCAATATTTCGAGTATTCGAATCGCCACAGGAGTCTGTCCATAAATAATTTTTATACGCACAGGTTCAGGTGTACCCTATCGAACATAATCTCTGAAATTTCATACTGTAGTGCCCCGAAACGTTCGGTTTCGGGAAACTCGATTAATCCCGCGTATGTAACTGGAAATTCAATACGATCGAACTAGTTCCATTTCATTAATCTACTTATGCACCTATAAATTCGCCCAAAACTGGAATACACAAATTACCGAACCCGCAATATCGACGGTCGAAATTCGCCTAAATACGCGTGAAAACTAGGGAAAATTCCTCGATACGATTCACTAAGGGTAGCAGGTGTTCGAGGCTCGGAAACAGAAAAATCTGAGGACTCGACAAATTTCGCGATGGTCGTTCGATTTCCAAATTCTTTTGAAACTGGCGCTGGAAAATATGTGGGATTAATTTTCAGCGTATTAATAAACGCACACGGTGATTATGCAAAGTTGCCAAAGCGACCAAGCAGTCGACACAGTGTGGCCTTAATTCCATCACTCGGTCAATGCATGCCCCCGGGCAGTGATGCATAAAGAACTTAATCAGGAGACTTTCATCTCTGTTTCAACGTGAATGCAAGTTTCCCAGGCAGAGAGTGGAAAGTTTCGATTCTCCTGGCAAGACTTTCATCGCGCTTCCCGAACTTGCGATTACAGTTAGGGTAAGGGACGAGAATCGCGACGGAAATAATTTTCGACCAGTCGCCATTTTTATCTCTGTCGAGCTAATCGAGCAACCCCCTTTGGTATTGGTCAACATTTATTTTAATGCATCGTGGGATTAAATGAAAGGGTGTTGGCAATAATAACGATAGGGAGAGGGTTGGTTGGGGGTGGTCGCATAATATATGTATATTTCCACACAGTGTCACTGATAATTAATTAATATTATATTTCAACGATAACAAATACCCTAAGATTAACTATACTCACTAATACTGTCTTTACTACAAATTTCTACGTTAGCAACTCATTGACCTTTTGCAATTCTCTAATATTGCCAATGTGACACATTGATGTTGGTGGTTGCAGAATTAAACTTATATGGCAGTAGAACGTGGTTTTTGTAATACAAGTATATTTTATATTCTTATTATATTTTATGTAATAGGACATTGGTTTTCGCGTACACATTATAACAGCTCTACAAGGACTGAGGTGATGATACACATATGATAAGGACAAACATGGATTATATCAGTAACAACATATAAACAGAGATGTCGCAATTAGTGACTTAAATTCTCCGACAATTGATAACTCTTGCTTTTCTACTATCCCTCGTTTTCACCCTTACACCCTTATGTAAACTTTACACTCTACTCAGTAACACTGTCCTTACTACACATTTCTACGTTGGCAACTTATTGACCTTTTGCAATTTTCTAATATTGTCAATCTGACACATTTACAACTCTCGCTTTTGGACTACCCTTCGTTTGCACCCTTACACTTTTATGTAAACTTTACACTCTACTCGCTAACACTCTCTTTACTACGCATTGCTATGTTGGCAACTCATCGACCTTTCGCAATTCTCTAATATTGTCAATCTGACACATTGACAACTCTCGCTTTTGGACTACCCCTCGCTCGCACCTTTACACCATTACATATACTTTACACTGTACTCACTAACACTCTCCTTACTACACATTGCTAAGGTGGCGACTCATTGATCTTTCGTAATTCTCCAATATTGACAATCTGACACATTGACAACTCTCGCTTTTGGACTACCCCTCGCTCGCACCCTTACACCCTTACATATACTTTACACTGTACTCACTAACACTCTCCTTACTACACATTGCTAAGGTGGCGACTCATTGATCTTTCGTAATTCTCCAATATTGACAATCTGACACATTGACAACTCTCGCTTTTGGACTACCCCTCGCTCGCACCTTTACACCCTTACATATACTTTACACTGTACTCACTAACACTCTTCTTACTACACATTGCTAAGGTGGCGACTCATTGATCTTTCGTAATTCTCCAATATTGACAATCTGACACATTGACAACTCTCGCTTTTCGACTACCCCTCACTCGTAGCCTTTCACCCTTACGTAAACTTTGCACTCTGTCTTCTGCCATACTAAGGCTCTCTTCGTCAATCACGCATTTTCCACGCACAATTGCAACCTCACCCTCGGTGAATAAGGTACTCCAAACACTTAGGTCGTATTCCTAAATTTTCGCTTGTCACTCGCATTCGACCCTGTCATAAATGTCTCTTGCAATCAATCCTCTTACACGTGGTCGTTTTCGTCCTACATCCCAAACACTCAGCATTCTCTCAGGACCGTATTTGTTCCATTCCTACGATATTTTGAGGTAAAACTACGTGATGTTTGTAAGAAAGAATGCGTGGAACGAGTATTTGTGACAGAATTTAGGTTATTATGAAGAAGGGGATGTTTTTAACGAATGAAGTATGATCTGCGGATATTTTATCTAATATATAACAATAGGGGGACCAATTGACAGAGTATAGAGGGAACAAATTCATCGAGAGTGAACAGAAATAGATATATTTTATTAATAACTTTCATTCCATCCATTAATATTGTTAATTATTGTCGTCGACCAATCTTCTCATTTTTCTGCTTCATTTTTGGAATACAAGGATAATCTCGATCTTCAAAATCGAAATTTTCAATTCTCTCGTCGAAATGACTTTCGTCGAAAAATTCCCCGTCTCGTTCGATTCAGGGGTATCTGTCATCGTTGAATCGGCGAGGAATTTGTTCAGGAACGATCCTCGAGTTCTGCTTGATCTCGAGTTTCGTCGCGGTGTTGGCGCGATTTATTTTCCGCCTGCGTTTCTCCCGTTTTTCAGGCTCGTCCTTAATGTCCTATGAGAAATCGACGGGGAACCTCCTGGAACGTGGTTCCTGGCGGATGAAAGGACCGTTTAACGACCATTTTTTCGCGCTCCATTAAATACATTGTTCGTGTCGCGAGGGTCTGTCTTCGTGGAGCTTTTAAAGCGTGTTTACAGCGCAGAATCAATCCAAGCGTAGATATTGCTGTCACGTGCCCGTTCAACTGGAAGCGGAGTTTATTTTGGAAGAATTTTAAGCAAATCGGGTAATAATTTGGAGTTTCAAGGGTAAAAAGGAATTGAAGGATCTACCGAAGACGAGGTAAGATCAGTTTCGTGGGAACTCTATAGTTGATACAGGATTCCAGTACTCTGTGATCGGTTTTAGCTTTATGAAACATGATACTATCGAATTTATATCTATCACAAATAATTGGCATCTCGTAGAAGTTATTGCTCTTGCTTTTGATTCTTTCACGATTAGTATCAAAATCGTCAAGTAAATGATTTTGATCCTCTGGTAATTAGAATTTTCTAATTAAGAGCTGGAGATAAGATCAAATTTCGTATTCAAGACTCTTAATAGTCTAGTAGTATAATACATAGTGATTTGACGTAATACATAGTGAGTTTCTGTCAGCTATGTTAGCATCTCATTCGAGACAAATCCGAAATGATTTTTGAACAAAATTTCTAATATCATAGAAATTATTATGATCCAAATTCTCCAGCAAGAAAGTATCTCGATTGTCGATACTAAGTTTCAGGATTGAAGTGTATAGTGCTCGATGTTAATTTTCAGAAAATCTCGCACGAGATAATTGCATACTAATTTTAATTTTCTAATTTAAATTTAAATTTAAATTTTCTAATAATCGAAACATTCTTCAATATCAGAACGAGACAAGATGGAGAATTAAAATTCAGGATAGAGGTGGATAATAACCAGATTTAGCTCTGTGGCTAAAATATCCATCATTGGGTAGTCATAATAATTTTCGCAAAAATTTGTATTCCGAATTCATGATCTATGCAGTTTAAAGAGCATGCAATTCCAAAGGCAGTGAGTTAAGTGCATTACGAAGTGCATAGAGCTTCCGTTTCATAGGAGGTAGGAAATTTAGCGAACGTGAAATTCAGGACACATCAGTTGTAGGGTAGGTGACATCCGCGGTCTCCAAACTTTGGCATACGTTGGATCTAGATTGCGTTGGACGTGGACTATGCTAGATTCGGGCTATGATAGTTCAGCATATCCCGAGTTTAAACTGTACAGAACACTGGCCATTGTACATTATTGGATAGCGTTAGTTTTGCTAGATCCGGTGTTCCCTATAGATCGTACTGGTCTTCGACATTAGTAAAAACACGGTTACATATAATCCGATTGGATGTTATCGTGAAATTACGTGGACTCGTAGAATTATAATCAGGTCGAGCTATTTTACAGCTACGCGACGGGAGAGAAATTTTAACCAGTCACCGTTAATTGTAATTATTCGCATTAAGTTTCCAATTTTTGTAGAACGAGATATATTGAATTATGCGAATGAATTATATAAAAATATCGAGTTCTGGCGCGTTAATTACGGTAAATAATTATACCGCTGTTACTCGCGGTGGAAGGAATATTTTAACGAGTTGTATTAATTACTGGCCAGAAATGGCCATATAAATCAAGTTAACTACGCGGAGCGTTCGCTAAATATAATCGTATCAATTTTCGATTTTTCCAAACGCAGGTCGGATCGCCGAAAATTGCCGAGCATCTCTGGATTACGATAAACACGAGTAATTGGCCGATTGTCCCCGGTAATGACAGATACGTTTTAACGAGCTATAGTAATTATTTTATAGTCGCAAATTGGCTGGTTACATCGATTGTCCATTAATTTATCCGTGCCTCTGGACGAATGGAAAACCCTGCCGGGTAACTATGTATCCGATCGAATTTAACTTTCTCCGCACTCGAAACTTTCCGCCCTCTATATGCACGCGATATTGTGCACAATTATACTCGAACTGCACCGAAACGATTCATAGACACGAAGGAACTTAACGGGAAGCCGGATTCAAAGAGGAAATCGATCGAACAAAGTTGTTTGATCGGACTCCTTGGTCAGTTGAAGAACTAGAGTTTCGGAGCACCCCTTATTTGTATGACAACGTGTATCGCGTATCATTAATAGATCCATAAAATTTTGGCAATCATTATAGGTACTCGCGAGAAATGGTAAAAATTCATTTCCGATTTTTGAACGGTGAAATACTTCGATTTTAACACATTGCATACATTGCATTACTCATAGAAATCTCTAAAACATACGCTAGGGATCACGCGTTTTGACAGGACGGTGTGTTGACATGTACTCGTGAGAAATGGTAAAAGTTCATTTTTCATCTTTGAACGCAGAAATACTTCGATTTTAACGCTTTGTTGACCGGCAATTTTACACAGAAATTATGACATGTCACCGGCTATTATTTTGTAATCCAATCTTCAAAATCACTTTCACACGAAATATTCTATATCATCCTAGGTTTCATGACAGGACAATGTGTTGACATGTACTCGTGAGAAATGATAAAAGTTCATTTTTCATCTTTGAACGTAGAAATACTTCGATTTTAACGCTTTGTTGACCGGCAATTTTACACAGAAACTGTGACATGTCACCGGCTATTATTTTGTAATCCTATCTTCAAAATCACTTTCACACGAAATATTCTATATCATCCTAGGTTTCATGACAGGACAATGTGTTGACATGTACTCGTGAGAAATGATAAAAGTTCATTTTTCATCTTTGAACGCGGAAATACTTCAATTTTAACGCTTTGTTGACCGGCAATTTTACACAGAAACTGTGACATGTCACCGGCTATTATTTTGTAATCCTATCTTCAAAATCACTTTCACACGAAATATTCTATATCATCCTAGGTTTCATAAATTGAAATAGATAATGCAAGTGCAATGACGAATTAACTCGTCATCGGTCAACAACGTTTTGACAGGGAAAGACGAGTTAACTCGTCACCGGTCAACAATGTATTAATACATTGAATTCCTCATAGAAATCTCTAAGACATACGCCAGGGATCACGCAATTTAACAAGACAGTGAGTTGACATCTAAGGTCCATAACAGATGGCGCGCAAACACGAGAAGACTCAAAGAGTATACAACTCGTACAATACATGTAGGGATACTCTTAATTGGCAAATATAAGGAATAAAAGATGTTGGTTTATTTCAATATATTATTTATTACGAGCTAAAACTGACTTAGGAGTAAAGTACAAACTAAAGACTAGACTAATAACTGAACTATGGTCATGCAACTAACACTCTCACATCGACTCTTCTTCAAATTCTGTAAAGGTCTGTCTTAACACTGTGCCATTTGCACGTCTAATTGGAATTCTTTTGTTTGACGTCAGTAAGACTGACTCATCATTTGTGCATGATACCAACGTGGTGTCACTGGCATTTGCCCGATAGTTTTCGCATGGCACCAACGTGGTGTCACCGGACGGCATAGTGTTAAGACCTCTGCTCCCCTATTTAAACCTAATCTCTCCTACTTATGCTTTTTCCTCGTTCATTCATCGGTGGTCCAGGTGGTACACCGATTACTCAGATGCATTTCTAATTTTCACTCCTTGTTCGCACTCGATACTCGCAGTCATAAATATCCCGTTCATCCAATGCACACTGTCACTCGTCCTTCCACGTGCACTCCAATTAACTAAATATTTAGCCTGAACCCTAAGCTGCTGTTTATTGTCCATCATCAGCTAGATAGACCCAAGTGTTCCCTTGCATTCACTTTCAAACCTTGCATACATAGATTTTGACAGTCGATGCACGGACCAATAGGAGTCTCCAGAGATAAGGGACGCACGAGAATTCGCGACCTCGCGAGCCCAGATAAGACACGCGGCACTGGAGGAAATCAAAATTCCCTCAGCCGATGAAATTCCTTTTTTCGATTCTAACGTGCAACTTATCGCGAGATATTTCTCGAATATCTTCATCGGCAGCGAAAACTCGAGGATATTGGCATATCGTGGAGGCATTGCACCGGCGGGCGAGAGGCCGCGAAGGCAAGGGAAAATATTTAAGGATTTCCTTCTTGCAGGGAGGATGGAAGCACCGTTCATCTCGATAAATTTTAAATCACTTTATCTCCGCGATACAAAGCTGACAGAGTCATTGTATTTATCCCCAGAGGTTGCCATGGCCCCGAGGAAGCTGCGGTGCATATTTAACGTCGGCTAGCAGACTGCTTAATAACTCGCTGTGAAATACTAATGCGACTACCCTTGACGAACACAGTGGCGCGATAGTTCGTAATTAGAAGAAATTACACCGCGATGACAACTATGGCACGATAGCGAAAACTTCCCGAATCGGAAACCGTGTATTCGATTCGGGCATAACGATGCATGGAAATTTCGATTATGCGTGCTTCGCAAGGTTTGCACATATTTATTTGCGATCCACCTGCGTCGACACACACGCAACGTGTTCCATAAACACGCGATGTTTACCAGCGATAGGGCTCACAATTAGGTGTCGACAAATTATCGACTGATCAATTATGCCAACGAAATTGTTTGCCACGTTAACCTGCCTCGTGCTATTTGGCAGACATGTTGCGAATCGGGTGTTATTTATTCGGAAAATCTCTGTGGAAAATAATTTTATTAATATTTAGGTAGACGTAGAATGAATGTACATTTTCAGAGGGGGGCGTTGGAAAGATAAATTTAGTTATAGACAAAAATCAATCTAAAAGATAAGATATAAATAAATAGTTTAGAACATATAAATCCCTAGAACACATATTTACATAAACATTAGATAAGAATTGGGGGTTTAGACCAACTGCATTGCGTACCCTCTTGAGTACGACCCCTCTCAGGAGTCGGGTACAGCTACAGACGTGTCTTTTAAAACAGTCGGTCAGTCTCTCAAGAGAAGCACTAGAAGAAACACATACCTTCCTTGAGAAATAAAATATTTCAACAGAGAATATATATATATTTTAGTTATTTTATAATTTATTTTAGTATTAATTATAATTTAATAATAGTTATTTTTATTAGCAGTTATTTTGGTATTAGAACTCATAATCTCAATAAGGGGAAAAATATTTTTGAGATTTGATTAATAAGATTGGTAATGGAATATGATTCATTCTCGATGGAGCTTAGGTTCCCGTCGTATTTTCAGTTTCATCTCGCAGAGGATTAGGAAATCCGGAGTCAGAGGCGTAATTTCTCCATGAATATTTAGCATTCTTTATGGCCTAATTTCGACTCGAAACCTGAGAATTTCTTATTTAGCATCTATTCGAGCAGGTGGTAGTCGGGCTCATTGAAAAATCATAGTTATTTGAAATTTTAAGGAAACGTCCGAAAGTTTCAGTTTAGGTAAGAGCTAGAAATGGCCTTTCTTCTAGGTTACTGTCATTTTTATGTCATGTGTAAACGAAGATACACATAGTGATACTGTGCATAGTAGTTGACTGTAGTTTCCGATATTAATCACTGTTAAATACGAAATTATTTCATGTTAATCCCTCAAAAAAGGGTTTATTATAACCCTGGTTTCGTTCGAATTACTCCAGATATACCATAGCGAACAGATGATAATTCACATTATTTTAAAATGAAAACATGTTTCGCCAATAATGGCACGTACACTCAGATTAAGTCACCGGTGTATCAGAATAATAAATTTCCGAGTAACGATGAATTATTATTATTGAATATCGACGTACCAGGTAGTACAATACACGGAAAATAATTAAAAAAAACCCGCATCATATTTCAACCCCTATAGTCAGAATTTCCTGTTGGTTATGAAACAAACTGGATAATAATTTATTACCACGGATATACTCTAAAATACCTACTGATAAGACACACTACTATGTCCATAAATAATTCCAAAATAAATAAAAACCACTTGATTTTCCAATCGCCACCCTCGCAACGGAAATCCAATAATTGGGTTAAAAATTTCGCAAAAATTTAATTCCGTCGCATTTTTAAATTACCAAGATCAGTAATTAATCGAAGCTTTCCAAATTAAAATGATCAATTTTCGTGTTGCCAGGTTAAAAAGAAAATTAATAAATAATCACCCGATTTTCGCAACGACAGGGTGGTTTCCGAGTTTTAAGAAATCCAGGGGTGTGCAATAACCGAGCCGAAGCACCGCAAAAATTTAGTTCCGTCGAATTTTTAAATTGTCAAAATTGGCAATTAATCGGCAATTAATCGAAGCTTTCCAAATTAAAATGATTAATTTTCGTGTTGGTAGATTAATAAAAAAATTAATAGGTAGCCACCCAATTTTTGCGACAGAGTGGTTCTCGCGTTTTGAGAAATCCAGGGGCGTGCAATAACCGAGCTGAGGCGGCGCAAAAATTTAGTTCCGCTCGAATCTGCAAGGTGCCATATACAATTTTTATACAGTCATCTTTAGTACATTCCAGGGAATACATTCGTATAAGATTTATCGTGATTCCTCCTTTCATCGTGCTATTATACAACCAAAAATGTGGGAAAAAGGATTTCAATTTAATCGGCAATTAATCGAAGCTTTCCAAATTAAAATGATTAATTTTCGTGTTGGTAGATTAATAAAAAAATTAATAGGTAGCCACCCAATTTTTGCAACGACAGAGTGGTTCTCGCGTTTTGAGAAATCCAGGGGCGTGCAATAACCGAGATGAGGCGGCGCAAAAATTTAGTTCCGCCGAATTTTTAAATTGTCAAAATCGGCAATTAATCGGCAATTAATCGAAGCTTTCCAAATTAAAATGATTAATTTTCGTGTTGGTAGATTAATAAAAAAATTAATAGGTAGCCACCCGATTTTTGCAACGCCAGGGTGCATTCCAAGTTTCTAGAAATCCAGGGGCGTGCAATAAGTAAAACGAGGCGCCGCAAAAATTTAGTTCCGCCGAATTTTTAAATTGTCAAAATCGGCAATTAATCGGCAATTAATCGAAGCTTTCCAAATTCAAATTGTCACATTTCGAGTTGTCAGATTAAAAAGAAAATTAATAGATAGCCATCCGATTTCCGCAACGACAGGGTGGTTTCCGCGTTTCGAGAAATCCAGGGGCGTGCAATAACCGCGCCGAGGCATCGCGTGCCTGTTAAAGAAGGGTGAAAATATGCAGGACAATTTGGCCGGGTAAAACATTAGAGTAGGCTGCATTAGCCGGCGCATTAGTCAGCTTTCGTTCCGGGCGTCCCGGAGCGAGCGAGATACTTTCCGCGATTGTCTCGCAGCGGATTTGCATAGCGGGCTGAATCGTCGTCGTGATACGGCGCATTCTCGTAGGAATATGCATTCTCGCAGGTATACAGGAACATTATGGCGCCGAGGGGAAACTAATGGCTGGCACGCCGATTAATTGACAACTGTCCCGTGCACGTCAGTAGGAGCTTTCGGGGCCGGTGATTCCGATACGCATAGCGCAGAGTAACTCGGTGTGTCGAGTATCGAAATCAATTCGATCGGCGGCAAATTAATTGGCAACCGAGCGTGTCGCGGCTGCGTACCGGCCAGAGAGATTGCCTTGCCGAGAATTGACGTATCGCTCTCGGCGGAGCTGCAATTTCCGGATTACCCGGGATCGGCTCCCCGGGATCCGCGAAAATTTCGTTCCGTCACGGCGAGCCTTGTAATCGAACCAACGTCACGTCCAAGGAATCGCGCCACTGTCTATTATGCAACTTTTCCCGGGTAACCTGATAGATGGAGTTCTCGAAGGGAACCATTGGTTGAACGGAGGGGAGTTTGGTTGGGGGGACGGGCTGATCCGTGAGGTATTTAGGGGTTCGAGATTGTCAGCATCTTTCCGCGAGTTCGGTATAGGGAAGATCGGAATTTAGTTCTTCAGATGCAGCTCCCAGTAGAGCATCCCCTTCGACGTCGTTACGTACCCACGTCGTGACGTCCTAGGCGCGCCGCCTTGCAAATATATTTTTATAATTACCAGGGATGCAGGGTGCTGCGTACAATTTTTGTACAGTCATCTTCAGTACATTCCAGGGAATACATTCGTATAAGATTTATCGTGAATCCTCCTTTCATCGTGCTATTATACAACCAAAAATGTGGGAAAAAGGATTTCAGTGAAATCCCTATTACAAGGATTAAAATGCAAATATTGTGGGGTGATATTTTTAGCAAAAGATCGCAAATCGGCAAATACCGATGCAGGATCTTATTTTAGAAAAACAAATAGAAAATCGACTGATATCGATACGAAAAATAATTTTTAGAAACAAGCTAACCGAGTTGTTACATCTTTGCGGGGGGTGAAGCGCATGTCAGCGGAATCGTATCTTCGCAGGGGGTCAATCGCGAATCTGCAAGGTGCCATATACAATTTTTATACAGTCATCTTTAGTACATTCCAGGGAATACACTCGTATAAAATTTATCATGAATTAGCGTGACTCCCATATCTTTCATCTTGTCATTACACAACTAAAAATGTTAGAAAAATAGTTTCAGTAAAATCCCTATTACAAGGGTTAAAATATGAATATTGCGGGGTGCTATTTTTAGCAGAAAAATCGCAAATCGGCAAACACCGATGCAAATACCAATTTTATTTTAGAAAAACAAATAGAAAATCGACTGATATCGATACGGAAAATAATTTTTAGGAACAAGCTGACAGAGTTGTTACATCTTTGCGAGAGTGAAGTGCATGTCAGCGGAATCGTATTTTCGCAGGGGGTGAATCGCGAGTCGGTAAAGTGTCGCAATTTTCACGAGGGCAAATCACTCATTGGCTGAATTATAGCGATCGATAAAAGCACGTTATCGAGCTCGGCAAAGGACATATAAATCGGACATAGAAATTGGAAATAGGATTATTGACCAATTCTACCCGCACGTCAGCCGATCTCTGGTAACGATCAATCGTCCGAGAGGAAGCGACGAAGAAGTTGCTTCGTTAACTTGGTCGAATGTCGATCTTCCTAGTGACTTCTGGACCTGGACCTATTCGACCTGTGTATCGTCGAAATCGAGCGAACAGGGACGTACCCGCGTCAGCATGAATTCGTTTGAATCGTTGCCCGTGATTTTCCACCGGTCTCGTTTATTCCCGCGCTTCGCTGGGACTGCGGTTCAACGAGTGCTTTGACTAGCCAAGTGTTTTCGGGGTTGGATTAGGAAATAAATCGCATGGATGACACTGGAGTGGCGTGTGGATATTTTGTCGTGTTCGATGCGTTCTGTGGCAGCTGTGCTATCGGTGATCCGCGATAGCAGAGGAATAGGTAACTTTTGTTTGCCCAACCGGCATACTTTTGTTGCACCGTGTACTGGATATTGCATGCAACACGTTGTACTTTAACTCTAGTGTATTAAAATCTACTGCCCTTTTACCGTGTTATACTACACTCTGTTTTACTTTCCGCTATTTTATTTCCTCTACTATGTTCCACTGTACTTCACTATGCTTTACTTAATTCTGCTCTACCGTGTTATATATTTTTTACTATACACGACTAGAAATGTACACATAGCGATAAAAATTTGAAATTGTAATTCTTCCATAAAAACGGGGAATAAAAGGGACCTCGTAATTCCGAAACCTTGAGCAATTCTTGAATAAAAATGATAATGAAATAAAGTAAAATTTTCTCGATAGACGTAGAATTATTTTCTACTCCATGTCAAAATTATTGGAGGATTCTGTACGTTTGGTATCTTCGGAAAAATGATTCCAATAAAAATTATAACGAAATAAAATAAAATTTTTCTGTATTTTCTAGTCGATGTCAAAATTGTCCAAGAATTTGGTACGTTTGGAAAAATGATTGCAATCGTTCTATCGAAGATAGTCATTATTCAGTCATCGTTTCTACGAGCCAGTCCTGTTATTAGATTATTATCCAAATGTCTCCAGTGTTTCCATGAATTTTCCACGAGTTACGTAAATTGACAGGCCACCGCGCGCCATAAGACGCGTAAAAGCAGGGAAATAAGAGAAAAGCGAAATTTTCCCTTTCCCTCGAATTTTACGATGACTGCTCTTTTATCTGTAAGAGGCCAGGACACAACAATTTTATCCCGGCCAACTTTCCCCTACCTGCGAGCGTTGCAGCGTTGCAGCATTCGCGGATGCACTCACGGATGCATAGAATTTTTCAGCGCACGCAGAAGAAAGTATCCCATTTGCCTTTTCCGCATTCGCCGGCGATGCCAGTTTGCATCGCGCATCGCGACGCTCTACTTGTCCCCGTGGAGTTACACAGATTACGACGGTATAAATTTCCATGGGCCGACGTAATTGCGGCCAAGTCCAATTTCCCCCGATCTTTATGCAATATTTCTCTTTTCTAATTATCGAATATGCTTGCAGTTCCTCATCCTCCTGTTACTCTATTTTTAGTCCTCTGAGATTCAAAATTGGATTAAAAATGGGTGTATCATTTTTCTATCAATTTTTTTTTTTTCTTTTTAGGAGATATACTAGAAAGGAGATGGTTTTAGGCTTCACTATGTTGACTATATTTCTATTAGGTGTCTAATAATAATAGTTTTACATGACAGGTAAATCGAGCGTGAATTTAATATCTCTGACTTTGAATAATTTAGTGCTTGTCAATTAGACATTTTGACATTTTATGTTCAATTATTCGCGAAATTATACTTGTATGACATCTTCCTGAAAATATCACGATAATTTATTCAGTATCCTCTCATTCGGATATTTAAGCACGAGGTTATCAACCCAAAGTAATCTACCCCTTCTTTCGTAATTAACATTCGCTGCCAGGTATAAAAGTCCTTAAAATCGTTCTTTACTTGTTCCCTAAACCACCCTTGTTTGCACAGGACGCGAGGTACCTTCGAAATAACAGCAAACCGATGTCCCTTCCGAAATTATCGTCTATTACGAGGTATAAAAGCGTCGAAAATTATTCGTTGATCATTCGCCACGCCACCCTTATTTACACACGATTCTTTAATTTCTCAGCGTGAATTAATGCTTCAACTTTTAACCTTTCTGTTCCAAATAATTAGCCTCGGAGTCACCCAAATGATTCTAGTCACGAAACAAGGAATTTGGCATTTATTAACTGGTATAATATCTCATAATTCAAGGACACCCCTAATTTAACCAATCTTCGTAAATTTAACCCCCCTAAAAATATCAGAATTAAAAACACGAATCGCTAGTTGTCTCTGAAATAATATCAAGAAAAATACTTCTCGATCGTTTATGGGACTCGAGGTCACCGGCTCAATCAACCCCCTGCGAAATGATCGTTCGCTGCCAATAGTAATAATCGGCTGCTGGTTCACTCGAGTGTGAAATATTTTAAGACACCCGACACATATTCGTGCTTCAAACACGCTCGCCTACTTTCCCACTCGATCACATATCTCGGATGCATCTACGTACGCTTGGCAAATACAAAGTTGCCAAAAAGCACCCCCGGGGTTGCCGAAAGAAAGAGATACGACGGGACAAGGTCGAAATGAAACACTTTGTTGACTCGTCTGTTTCCAGGACGATGCTTAACCAACTATTCCTTCGACCTTCGTTTCGCTAGCTGTTCGATGTCAAAGGGGTTGTCTCCATTCTTCCTCCTCGGTTGTTCGATGTTGTGGTTACCGGGATTAAACTAAACCTATCGTGACTGGTAAAATGATAGATAGAAAAATAAAGGAAAGAAAATTTCGAAGAAAATTAAATAAATTAAGGTATCGGAAATTTGATAATATCTATGTGGCGGTGTCATTTTCACCCTCGCCATTAGATGGATTTCAGGGTTAAGGAGATTCAAAAATTTTTCTCGTGAGTTCTTAGTAAATCCTCCGTTTTCTATTCAAAGAATTTCCAAACTTTTTAATAGTATTCCTGTCCAAGGGCCTGCTAAGTAGCCTCATTGATGAGTTCACTAGAAGACCTCGGACGAAACGCACCCCTTTCTTTTCCTTTCGTCCCTTTTAGGAGTACTGCAACACTGAGGATACCATAACTAACTACAACAATAGTGGTGTCCTCACACTATACCTATGTTAAAGAAAAATTCGAGAAGTCAAATGAGCAGAGAGAGAGAGAATGTTGAATACAGAATCTTCAATTTAAATATCTAGATAGGGTTATTTAAGCTGTGATAGATATAGCGTTAATTCGAAGCGTGATTCGCAATTCGCATTGTTCTGACTCTCGCCTCGGTGGTTTCCTAAATTATTTTTCCTGAATTAATAGAGCTACACCTGAACTAAAGAGTTCCAATGTGTGACTGTCCCTCACGCTGAATTGATCTTGTTAAAGGGGTTATAACGCAAGGGAATAGTAGTCAGTAGAAGTGGTGGAGAAACTGTTTAGATCTTTATTGAACGGATGAATGGTTAGAACTGGCTGGTTAGGGCCACGAAGGTCACAGGACGTCTTCAGAAAACAGGAGACAAAAGACAAAACGCAGGGGTAGGGGTCATCCCCACATCCCAATGATATAGAGTTTACTTTATTATTTAATTTTACTACAACAGATCGTCGTGGGTCTGCCTTGACTGTCTGGTCGTGATGCTTGTCTTGTCTTCTTGGAATTTTTAGAACTCTCTCGTGACTGCTGTCTCGGTGGTTTTATAAGTTCGTATGTCTATTGATTGGTTGGGTCTTGAAATGTAAGTGGTGGGTGTGTGTCTTCCTATTGGTTGTGAATAATATTGGGGGTGTGTGTTAGCTTCGACGTCTTTTGGTGGTGGTGGATGTTTAAACAAATTATGTTCTTATGCCAATCGTCTCAAGGGTGATTTATTAACCCTTGCCAAGGTTCACCCAAGTGGCGACCAGGTGACAACGAGTGTCACGAGTCAAGGAACGCTGTCAATAAGGGAATAAAATAGTCCCCCACTTAACTTGGAGCATGCGATTCTAGGGCCACAACAGAGTCCATCTCCACTCCTTTCCAAGTGTCAATATAATAATCATCGTTACTCAATATTGCTAGTTGACAGTTATGAGACTCGACGTTTAAAAATTCCGTATCTTTTCTTTCGCTGTCAACCTGTTATCGCGAATCCGACCCGAAATTCTTCGTGGAAGCACTTGGTTCTTCGCGAGTTGCCTCGTGCTACTAATCACCACGACGGTATAGCGCAGGCTTACATTTCATCCGGACTTTTTCATTTTTCTGATAATTTCCGTCCACGGCAAGCGAGAGCGTAGTTCTCGACATAGTTCGAGTTCCTCTTGCGAAGTTTCCTTCGACAAATTCGCGCAATTTTCCAGCTTACTAATTGCTGTCCTGTACTTGCCACCTATAACGAATGTCTCCTTGCACTTTGACTATGATATTTTTAAGAACAGGCTTCTTTTTGTCGTTTAACTTGTACGTTTACTCGTTGGCAATAGTTGGACGAGTTTTTATTTAGGAATATCATAAAAGACAAAGGTGAGATAATTTTTATAGTCTTCTATAGTTGGCTGGGTCTTTGAATTTATACCTGTGTCACTCGCTACGTTTGTACATATCATCCCTGTGCTTTTTGTCGACCATGCTGACAGGAATATGCCATTAACGGATGAAACTTCTGACCTTGGGAAATCTGGAAAAAAAAAGGAAAAGGGAAAAACAACCTGGAGGGTACGTTGTACTGAATGGAACAATTTTTTCTCTCACAGGTTACTACCACCCGCCAAAATATGGCGGAGAAATACAGGCTGGAGAAATAAATGAAATAACTTGTATATTCCACGACATTGTTACCTTTTCCCCCTTTTCCCCTCTTTTTCCTGGCATACCATGCCTTTTCAAACAAGCTCAGACAACGATGCAGGGATTATTTTATGGTAAATAAGTTTCAGTAGTGTCGAAACGAGAGGATGCAAGGTTTATTTTAATAATTCTGACTCGCAGTTAATTATATTATAATATTACGCTAATTAATTAAATCGTATATACTTTAGCTTCTGCTATTTAAACTTTCATGCACGACATGCGAATAGTGGTAGCGTACTTTATGATTTTCAGTGTTTCTACAGATTAATCCGATGTATGCTAATTTTATACACGTACAAACACAAGGTATCCCTTCTGTAATAACGCGAAACGAGATTAACCGTGGTTTATATTTTTCTTTAAGAAATTCCACCTACAAATTTCCGTGGAAAATAGACACGTCGAAATGTCAGATGGAAAAGTGGATCGATGGAATTTTATTGCTAGTAAAGGGAAAATTCTTTCACGTATTTTCACTTATCGAAAATCTTCGGAATCTTCGAAAATCGAAATATATCAATTTCCGCTACGTTTACAAAAATATTTCAAACACAGGAATTTTTTTCTCGAAATTTTTGTCGACATCATCGTATAGTACTATCTTTCCTCTGTAAAATGAAATATAATTCGCGTTCGTATGATTTTTCTTGCCCGAGATACGTCATTTTGAACTTACACGAGGAACACTGCGAAACGAAATCGCGAAAACAAATTTTTCTTCGCTTTCTTTTTTGACAATTCGTTAATGAAAGTATCGTACACCTTTTCAGAAAGTGCAGGGTATAATAAAAATGTTGAGTGGATGTCTGAAGCGTTGGAAAAATCTCCTTTGTTAGACGCAGGATTCAGAAGTTGAAGAGATCCTGTAACAAGTTGCAGAATCTCCGTATAGCGTTATGGCCAGCTGTAATAATCATAAAGAATAAAATCTAGCGTACTCGTGCATCCGCAATTTTCTGGTTAAATCACGTTCTGTCAAAAATTCGCTATGCTTTCGCGCAGTGGCGTACACACGCGTCGCATTTGCATCCGTTGCTATTCGTGTGCCGAAATAAACTATTTCGCCCCCAAGTGTCGCTTTTACGATCTTTCACTCGTAAAATTTTTTCGCCAATGAAATTTTTTCGCGATCCTTCGACATCGAATGGTTCATAATTTTGTCGGTGTCGAAAATATCCCAAGTCGCTTGGAAAATTATTAGCTTCCACGTCGAATGAAGCTCGACTAGAGATGGATCTTTCAAATTATCGATCACCCTCTAACTTTCCGAAAACCTTCAAGACTTCAGCACTCTTCTTCTCTTCTAAAATGAATTGAACTTTCTTCGAGCACTCTGCATGATTTCTCGCGAAATTAAATTGGTTAAGCTAATTCAACCTCCCCCGATAGGCTTCTAAAAATCGATTGCATCGAGTGAAAATTATTTGCAGATAATAATCACGAAGAATTCCTATTTCAGTAGTGACAGATGCTTAGAAAATTGATTACGAAGGGAAATATAATACCAAAATAAAGATAATAAATAATAGCGAGAAATCAATGAAACAAGGGAACAGAAAATAAATGACACGCGAACCACTGTAACCCAGCTAGCGATAATTTTATTATCAACGAGAATAAAAATCCTCAATGGTCCCATAATCCAAAAATCCCAAAGACTCGCGAGAAAAGCTTCGTTGAGTTCCAGCAACCCCCGGGAAGAGGTAATCACCGTGTAAACTCGCGAAAAGCGATAGGGGGATGAAAAGCGCAGATGGCAAGTCTCATACGGCTAATTAGTTGGCTCGTTAATTACGCGAATCTTGATATCTCGATGTCCCGTTTACTCCCGAGGATCTTCATCCCTTTCACGATCGCGTTGCACCCTTGGGCGAGTGTAAGCAAGAATTCGAACACTTTGGAGCGACGTTACCCGCGTCCCCGTTTCCTCTAGTTCTTTCAATCGGCTCAACGAGATCCAGGTTCGCGGTGGATCCGAGAAAGACAAAAAGAAACAGAGCCTGTCTCAAACGCCGCTTCTCAGCTCCGCTCGAACGCTCCGGGACGCCTTGGTGGTCGCGCTCGCGCTCGCGACGAGCGAAATTTTCACAAAGGCTAACGCGGTCGTGTGCCCGAAACAGAAGACGCTTCGACAATTAACGCCGCGACGGCGATGCATCAAAAGCGCATTGCGAGTGCGCGTCGAAATCCGAATCCATACTTTCGCAGTTTCCAAGGCGCGCGACCCACGAAACTGGGTCGCTTATCCGCGCCGCGGTCGTAGATTAAACGCTGGATCGCGGCTGGCTAACGCTCGTCGTTTCCACGACATTAATAATTATTAATACCGGCAATTATTACGCCGCTGTTAGCATGTTACCGGAGATAAAGCGGAAATGCCGCTTCCATATTCCTGTCACGACAGCACCAAGAATAGACACGGCGCACGCGTCCAACCCTTCCCCCGTGATTTATATCCAGCCCCCTGTTTTCACCCATCGCGAGAAAACACTGGCCAGCTAACTTTTCTACCATTCCCGACACTTTTCTTCCCGACCAACACCCCATTCCTTTGGAAAGTACCTATACATGGATACTCGATGCTGTTGGGGATGATGCGTTGTTCTTCGAGGGGGTACATTCGTTTCGTTCAGCGACTTGATAGATTTGGAATACCTCCAGGGGAGGGGGTAAAGTAATATCAAAACTATGCAATTTTTCTAGTCATTTTAACACATTGCGTTCCGCACTTTTTTGGGCGATCCTGAAATACCTTATACGATGCATATATGCACTTCTTCAATTCGGATTTGGTGCTTTTTTCGCTAACCATTTGTTAGGAAAATACGCGAGACTTCGTTGCCCAGGTAACATAACAGGAAAATCTATTTCTAATTCCTTAAATCATCGATTGAGTCGAAAAAACCTGAAAACGAGATATCTCGTCGCTCGGTCACAACGTTCGGCTTACTAAAGACGAGATATCTCGTCAACCGTACGTAATGTGTTAACATACCCATCTTAGAGAATTCTTAATTGCGTGTAGGGTGATTGACGTACATCTGCTTGACCGACTTTGAAGAATTTGTTGGAACTTCGGTAGGGTTAGAATGGTTCAAAAGGGGTGGGAAGATCTTCATCTTCGATTCTAAGGAGTAGGAAACTTTTATCCATCACGACATCCATCTACGGTTATTAAAAATCTAGTATATTTACTAGAACTCAAACTTTCACGGAAACTCTATTAAAACGGTGTCAAAGTCGAGCGATCCAAAATGGAGTACAAGAATCCTGGCAGGATACTCCGAGAAGCTATTAACACGATCCGTTTGCACCCGAACAGCCAATATAAAGAAGACGATCAAGCGTGCCGGGTGTTGTATCGTTATCCAGGATTGTCGGACGGAAGGGACGTATTTTCCCGGGCAAAACGAACCCCATTGTGCCGGTTGGTCCGAAATTCCCTCACGAGTGATTCGAGCCGGTTGTCGAAGGGCGTCGCGCGTAGTCGTTTGTTGGGCTGCATCGGTGTTTGCACGCTTAATTTCGCGCCGCCTTGTTCGCCGGTCAGGCCGACATTTCCTCGTCCGTCGTCGTGGAGGAAAATTAATTTTCCGCGCGGCACGGCCGGGCCAGGTAGACCCGTTAGACCCGTCGCTTCTCCAGGGGCGAATTTCAGCCAAGGCTGGCTGAACCCCTTCGTTTCCTTCGGAATGGAAGTAATCGAAATTCGATCTAGGCTGGATCAGAAACGAAGGGACCGGTTATCGGGTTCTTTGCTCGGAACGCAGGGGTGTAGAATGATTGGGAACCGGGGGCGAAAGTAATTCGATTCTGTTGCTTCGAACATATTGGATGATTGGAGGGAAATTTATGTGATTCGACTCCGGCCCCCGCCGAGTTTCGGCTATGTTCCACGGCAAGTTTAGAAACGCGGTCGGACCAAGGGGTGGAGCGTGGAGTGGGAAATTGTATAGTCCAGGCCACTGTGCCCTGTCGTGTTCCCTCGCTTGTTCGTTCAATCGTAGACGAATTTACTAGATTTTTCTGCCTCCCGGGATTTATGGCTGCTTTCTAGATGGATCTAGACTTCGCCCAGTCCTCGAATCGTTCGTTTCCTTAACTGACACTGGCATTGGATATTCAACAGTTCAGTGACACTGGCTTTGGACGTCCAATAAAATTTTGGAAAAGAAAAAAAAAAGGAGATAGATTTGACGAAGGGTAATTATTAAATTATTTAAGGGGATGTGGTGGACCACCCCGAAGTCACTTTGGAGCCCCCCTCCCTCTCGCGCACTAAGAAAATTTTGATCCGTCACTTCCGAAGTCGAACCGACAAATGACTCGATCAGAGCCGCGACGCCCTTTATATAGCCCCCGATCGGCCGAAAATCCGCGGAAATTTCCGGACTTTACCGATTCCATTAATTATTACTTTTCCGCTCTAATAGCCAATAATTTATTAATTTCTTCACTTTTATTATGAATTTACGTTAATAATTTGTTATTTACGATATTAATTTGTTATTAATAATAAATTTGAAGATTTATACATTTTTTATAAGCCATAACTGCATTCGCACTTCCATAGGATAAATTTTTATGATACGCATTTGTACATACGTGAAAATATTATTTCTGCATAGAAATGGGGTGCAATTTCAATGGTGGATTCTTGTTCAGGAAAGTAACCTCTACAAGAATAACCTGATCCATAAATTAGGGGAAAAGTCAACATTTTTGGATAGTGCAATCTGCTGGAAACATATATCGGATTGATTCATTCTGGATTATCGAGTTTTATAATCTTCTGTTCTCGAAACTTTTATCCTGGTTCACTTGTTTTCCGATTTGTAATTTTTAGAATTCCGTAATTCTCAATGTCCCAATTCACGACAGTATTTTTGGACTGTACTTATGTCGCATCAGCTGTCGTCTCCCTAGTTAGGGTAACTACCCTCGCGACGCATGTCGTCAGATCTGCTGACGTCACAGCTGCCAGCTATCGAGGGGCGAGCCTATGTTGACGGTGACTTCGCCCTTAGCTATAGCTGTTATGGTTGACACATCTGCGAAATATCCCAGACTTTCCTAAACTTCGACCGCTAAATAGCCACCATAAACCGAGGTCGTCTCGAGGTCTCTGCCTCGACCTTTATACTTTTGCAAATTTAACTCTATCGACAGATTTTCGACCAACCTTTTCTCCCAAAACCTCTTCCAGTATTCTCACCTACCCCGCCGCGAGAAAATTGGAAACAGCATCTACGGGACCCCGAGAAAAGGTCCCATAGAAAAATATCACTACACCTAAGTTTTTGTTATTTCAACCCCTATGGTCCACGTTCTTCTATATTCATCCCTCATGTATTCTCAATCATAAAGGTAAATACACACTTAATCACTTCTCTCTGGATATATACAAATTACATTTTAAATTCCGAAATCTGAGAAAAATCCAATATCTCGTAACTTCTCACAGATTTCATTAAAAATTCTTTCAAATCAACCACGTCACATCCACATCCATCTCACTACCCGTCATTCCCACAGTGTCAAATAAAAACACGTAGAATAATCACGACGAATGTCAGACCGACCCTCGATCTCTCCAAATCCGTAAAAATAAATGTTCGAAGGGGGAAAGGAGAAAATGCGTGGGAAAGTCGGAAAATGAATGTCACCCCAAGACGAAGTTGGGCGAAAGTCACTTTGCAGTATCAAATAGCGAGTGCTGTTGCTCGGTGGCTGCACTTGGAGGGTGGCAGCCGGCCTAATCCCTTCGCAACGATCGAGCCGCGAGCATGGGGTGGAAACCGGCACTGTGTGCCAATTGGGTAGTCAGGGGCGAGTCGTTTGCGCGTACAAACATCGGCGAATTCGCGTGCAAGAGCGTACACAAGCACCTGGAACACGTATGGACACACGAACTCGGGAAAGATGGCCGTGACAAGCGAAGCTGGACCGTGGATCCGGCGAAACTGCGCACTGTTGTCCCTTGAGAATTCTAAACAGCGCGAAAGAGAGATGCCAGGCGGTAGATAGGAGCGAGAGAGAGGGAGAGGGACGGAAACCACGGCGCAGCATCGCGGCACTCGAGCACGTTTGTTAATTAACGTTAATTAATTAAGGAGCCTCGGTGTCCGACTGCAGGCACTTCCTCTCGCAATGTATAACCGCCAACGGGATTACAACGTCCTTGCATAACCACTAAATCGTTTCTGAAGTTTGCCGCTGCTGCGCCCAAACATCAGGGCCGTACTTCGAAAGTAAGTTCGCAATTTCCTTCGCCCGCATGATTTTTCTCCCTTCCGTTCGCAGCGTCACGGGTAACACCAACGGGGTCCACGTGCATTTTCATTTCCGAGATATTCATATTTTCCAATCTACAAAATTCGTTTTTATTCACTTTCCCCATTTCTCCCGCTTATACTTCTTTATTCGACGAATAAGTAAATCGCATATTTCGAAAAATTTCGAGCGAAGAATAGAGTAGAATTTTGTATACTTGTGTAAAATTGTGTCTGAAGTTTTTCTTTGCAACTAGAGAAATGTAGAAGTTTAGGGTGTTATGGGATTATGGGATTACGTTTGTCAGTTGACGAAAAATTTTTAATTCTTCCTCCCATTGGTTCCATTTTTACAAATCGTCCTTAATTAAACAAACATTTTTGTAAATGCTTTTTCAACTTATTAAGTGAGGAGCTTACAGGAAGTGCTTCAAAGTAGCCTATTCTGTTTTCCTTCGAGTTACTCCAAAGAAGACGATACTATAACCTGTAATTTATTTAGAATCCTGATAAGCTGAAGGGGTTGAAATCTTCCGTCTATCCGATGGTTAATTAGGAATATCTTCGATTCGAATCTCAGTCGAGAATTTTAATTTATAAATTAATTTGAAACTTCGAGCAAGGCAGAAAATTATCGATCTCATAGTTTATGCGGAAGCCTGAAAATCTGGAAGGGTTGAAATCTTACGTCTGTCCGATGGTTAATTAGGAATACCTGCAATTGGAATCTCGGGTGAAAATTTCAATGTACAAATTAATTCGAAGCTTTATTTAGAAAATTGATAGGAAATTTCGCATTTTACTGAGAAATTGAGGATTTTAAACGATGTCGCGAGGGTGCAAGATGTACGCGTGCACGTGAGAACGCGGCCTTAGCTCGCTGTCGGCTAAGAATCTTAACTCGAGCGGAATATCGAGCGCGATTTGAAATGGATGTAAAGCTCTTAAACCTTGCCAGAAAAGACTGCATTTGCCACGGGATCGCAGTACGTCTGTGAAATTAGTCCGGAGCTAACAACCTCCCGACGAGCTGGAACAGATCTCTTAATTAAAGAGTCACGCGGATGAATTGGCCAACTCGAGCGCCGAACCTCCCGCGAATTCTGCAATCGAATTTTCGTCGTGGCGTTGGCATTTTCGAAATTGCCGAAAGTTTGCGAAATCCTAGAAAGCCACCGGATCATTTTTCCCCCCTGTCCGTTTCTTACCTGGGTTAAATTCTTCTCCACGCTTCCTTTCAGCCGGAGATAGGCCTGTGGCGAATTTTTTCCTCAATTTTCCCCCGTTGAATTTTCCTAGATTTTCGCGAACCGGGATATTATCGGAAGCTGGAAATTGGTAAAAGTTTGGAAAATCCTAGAAAGCCATGGGATCATTTTTCCCTTTGTTTCTTCCGTCTATTAAATTCCTCCCTGTGGTTTAATTTAGTCAGAGATATAGACCAACGGCAGGGTGATTTTTTGCAACTTTCTGTAATCGGATTTCCGTGTATTGAAAAAAGGTGTCCCATTGTGACCTAATTTATTTAGGGGTGGTTTAAACGTTATCGCTGGTAGCGCAGTGTCTGAATATTTAAATATCCTACACATAGATAATATTGTACAAATTAAAGCGTAATATATATATATATATATAAAATAATTCCAACGTTATAGTTTAATTATCGTATTTAAACGTTATTACATAGAATATTAATATCTCGTTTTATGGTGATACGAAGGTTGAAATTAATATACCCCGAAAGCAGCTACGTATTTTCGGTAATTGCGAAGAGAAACTGTCCGAAATCGATCATTTCGATGAGCTTAGCAGTCGTGGCGTAAAATTTATAGGGTAAATTTGGAGTAATAGTGCCCCGGGAATTTCAGAGTGGCGAGTAATAATTTCTGTTCTATTTTTTCTCCGGCGCATTGAATTTTCCGCCCTGATTTATCGAGGTTCGAATAAAGCGTTCCTGTTTTATATATGATGGTTTTATTTAATGGCTCACGGGCGCCGTTCGAAAGGAATTCTTATGCGAGTAATCGCGTGGAGCGTGCCATTGAAAACGGCGACTCGCTATGCAAATGCGATGGGACATTTTTCGACTCGCGTCGTTTCCAATTATCATTCCGTCCGAACTCCATTCCGCGGAAACTTCGCTTCGTTGCAAACGGTCGAAACGTGGCGAACGATTTTGCTTCGTTCCACGATTGTTTCCGTATAAAATACAAATATTCGAAGCGACGCGTATCTTTCACCGTCTCAATTTTCATCCTGCATTTCCATTATGCCGTCACAGCTACGCGAACGCATCTTATACAACGTGTCCTAGAAATTCCTCTCTGCTACTCTCTAAACATTCTCTTTCTAGACATTTCTAGTCTCCTCTTTTGTCTCGCTATAATCAAGAATTTTCCCCTCATTTTCCCTTCCAATGCTTCGCTTCTGTTCCCACTTTTTCCAGAAACGTATTTCAAGCTTCGAATTTAGGAAGCAATTTTATTTCAGAGTTTCATCTTCTTTTTCTTCTTGTTTATTTATTTATTGTAAGAAAATATCAAACGAACTTATTTTACTGGTCGCTGACAGAGGGGTCTCTGGATTAGCTTCCAGGGGGCCCCATCGGCCATTGAGAAATGGATCATAACTGATAACTCTGTGCTCACGTAAACTCTCGATCCGTCTATAAACGATCGAGAGCTTTGAGTCCCAAAAGGGTGAAATCACCACACGTGACGAATTATCAGTAATTCACTTGATGTCATGGGCACTCGAGTACTTATTAGGCAGAGAATACAGTGCGAAGTAAATCTTTTTCCAGACAAGTTTGTGGGGTCCCCATCACAGGGGTTATTCCGTAGTTTGTATTTAACCCTTTGCACTCGACGATGTTTTGGCTAAAGAAGGGTACGAGTTGAAAAATTTTCTGCAATAAAGCTGATGATACTTTCTGAGCAGTAAATAACAAATCGTATAATAATTAACACGTAAAATTATTTCGATACCTCGCACACTGTTACATTATTCCAAATTTGATATGTTAATCAATATCGAGCTTCGAAATTTTATCAAATGGTGACTGAAGGGCACCTCTCGAGTGCAAAGGGTTAAATTACATTTGTATCATGTTTGTGTCATTACCAGAATATAATGACACTCTAACAAATTTTTAGATATAGCAATCGAAAGTATAACAATTACACATTCCAGTTCTAAAATGTGAAGGGCCCCTCACGGGGGTTATTGTAAAATTCTATAGTTCCTATGGTATTGTCGGTTAATATCCTAATGGCTGTCTTGCTATGGTAGATAGCAGATAGAAGGACGCAAGGAAGGAATGCATTTCGTCCTGGGCCTGCCAGTGGACTCATCACTAAGGCCTTCAGGCCCTGCCTTAAACAGGGGATACTTAGCATAGAAACTTGCATTTATGGGAATCGAGGATTCACCGAGGAGACTTGCGAAAAATCTCAAACCTCCGTTTTTAATCCAGCATTGAAGGGGCGAGCATTAATCGCTACAAGCTTTTGAATTTTTGAACCGTGTTTCTTCGTGTCACCCTTATCACACCCCTTACATTATCATATTCCGTTAATAGTAATTTTCCTGAAGAGAATATTCCCCTTTTCTTCGTATTCGCTAATTCCTATTTCACGTCAGAAGATATCCCAATGGTGACCTTGAAACCACCTGGAAGAAAAATTTCCAAGAATTCTGAAAGGGTGGAATAGGATCTGAAAGGGTGGAAATATAAGAGGCGAGAACAGCACGCTCGTGATCGATTCGTCGCCGAAAGCGTGAAGCGATTCGCGGCGCTTAGTCTTGGTCGTGGAGATTCGTTTATCTAGCTGGTTGCGAAGAAATCGGTGTAATGGAGGTCTGAACCGGGCTATCGCGGATGCCGGTGGAAAATTCGTAATACGAGAGATTTAAGCCGCGCGATTACGAGCTGATATCTGGGGTGCGCGGGCTGTAGACAGCTGGGGATAAGGCGCGAGAGTGGAGGAAGAAAAATGGACGAAATTGGGGGTTGCCAGGCTGGTCACGCGAATCGCCCTTTAGCTCACGAAGAGACGTAGTCGCTGGACTTTTAACGAACCCCATCGTTCCTTTTTTCTTCCTCTGCTTGGATTTCGAGCTTCTTTCCAGTCCGAACTAATCTCGAGGAACGCGTTAAGATTAGTGGAAAGTTTGGGACTTAAGGGATGGAATAGGGGTAATTTCTTCGATCGTCACGACGGACAAGGAACGGTGGGAAATTTCATTACGTGAGATCGTATTTTCTCTTTACGATTTTCCTCGAATTGTTTTTCTTTTCTTTAATTATAACTTATTTTCTGTTAACCCTCTTCGGGGTTTTTACTCTTTGCGTGATAGGTGTTCGTTGTTGTGGGGGAATGCTTATTATAGCGTGAACGATTCTCGTTTTACGTATCTTTTATATTTCGTCTTCAATTAGAAGGTTTGTTATTTAAATAATCCTTTGAAATATAGTAATTTCTTTTTACGATTTTCATTGAATTATTTTTCTCTTTTTAATTATGACTTATTTTCTCTTAACCCTCTTAAGGGTTTATACTCTTTTCGTGCTAGGTGTTCGTTGTTATGGATAAATGATTATTATAGTATGAACGTTTCTCGTTTTACATATCTTTTATTTTTCATTTTTAATTGTAGAAGGTTTGTTATTTAAATAATCCTTTAAAACATAGTAATTTCTTTTTACGATTTTCTTTGAATTATTTTTCTCTTTTTAATTATAACTTATTTTCTCTTAACCCTCTTAAGGGTTTCTACACTCTTTGTGCTAAGTGTTCGTTGTTGTGGGGGGATGCTTATTATAGTGTGAACGTTGCCCGTTTTACATATCTTTTATCTTTCGTCTTTAGTAGGAAAGTTTGCTATTTAAATAATCCTTTGAAATATCATAATTTTTCTTTACGATTTTCCTTGAATTATTTTTCTTTTTTTAATTATGACTTATTTTCTCTTAACCCTCTTAAGGGTTTTTACTCTGTTTGTGCTAGGTGTTCATTGTAGGGGGATGCTTATTATAGTGTGAACGTTTCCCGTTTTACATATCTTTTATCATTCATCTTTAGTTACGAAGTTTGTTATTTAAATAATCCTTTAAAACATAGTGATTTCTTTTTACTATTTTCCTTGAATTATTTTTCTCTTTTTAATTATAACTTATTTTCTGTTAACCCTCTTAAGGGTTTTCACACTTTTCGTGCTAGGTATTCGTTGTTGTGATAAATTATTATTGCAGTATGAACGTTCCTCGTTTTACATATCTTTCATCTTTCGTCTTTAATTGTAGGTTTGTTATCTAGAAAATATCTTACTCAGGGAGTCCTTTGAAACATTCTGGCATGACAGGGTTTGGTGGGGTTGTATTTTTCCAGCTTGAAAGTCGTCGTAAAATCGTAACTTTTTATTTCCTGTTCAACAGAGTTTAGCTGTAATGTCCTGTGCATATGCTCAGTACGGATATACCAATTTGCATTTAAGATTTTCCCCAAGACTCGTTTGTATGCATTTCGCTATTTTTAGCTTTGATTCGGTTGCAGCACTTCGAATTGTTCGTGTATTTTCCGTGAAATTATTTTACTCCGCGAGGGAGGTATTTATCGGAGTTTTTAGTGGCTTTGCTGGCTTCTCGTGTGTGATTATTTGCGTAATTGAACCGCGATTGAACCCTTTGCGCAGCGAGAAACTTTTTATTCCAGCAGCGTTTTTTCACCGGGAAGAATTTTGAAAGTGAAATTGTATAAACCTCCGTGGATTTATTTACAAAATAACCTTCCTCCTTTTTCCATCTCTATTAGCGAAAAAGAAAATTAAATAACAAATTGCAGGTTATCGGGGTGTCCATAATAACGAGTATAAGGGTTAACATAGAATTTCAGATGATTGATAATTTAGAAATTATTATTATCAGTAATCCGACAAATACTTAATCGCAAATAATAGTAAATTATAGATTCCTGTCGCAACAAATATTTTTATAATTCCCCCATTTCTAATTTGCAAAATTTATCGACAAATTTTCCCTCGTTACAATCACCAGTTCCGTGCCCCATGAAAATTATAAAATTCGCGAAATTTGTCAAATTGCAAAATACCAAAAATCGCGAAATCGTGGAATTCTAAAATAATAAAATTCCACTCGCCCAGGAGCGTAACAACAGACACGGTTACGCGTGCCAAAGCTGTTCGAAGGAATTCGCGGGGGATGAAACCCCGAAATAATTTCGATTTTATCAAACTACGGGCAGCAGATATAGACGATCGAGTTATGTAAATATTTCTAGATAAGATTACGGTGGGATTAAAATTTTCCGACGCGGGAAAGAGCAGCGTAAGGCGATTGTAACGCATTATGGCGACGCAAATGCTTGAGCCGCACAGGTAAAAGGGAAATGGCAACTCGTTTGCGAAGTTTGCACAATTTATCGCCTATTTCTAAAACGCTTACATCTTTCATACGATATCGCGTTAAAGTACTCGCTTTTAGCCACTGAGCAACAAGAAAATCGGGAAATGTGCAAAAACAGACTTATCGCGTTTTTCCCCTGTGGTCTTCGTATAGTATTAATGGAAAGGGTATGATTTACTGCAGCCAAGCGAATACGCCACTCGAGAGGCTCACTGGGAAAGTGGTACAAATATTCTCTCTTTTCCAAAAAACGACATAAGTACCGGGAACGTTACGCAAGATCGGTATTTATTTACAGGAAAAATGGCACCGGCGTTTCTCCCTTATAAATGAACATTTTTCCATTTAACAATTAATTCTTGGAATTTCGTAATTCCTCCATTTTGAGGATTTGTTAACACGTTGACTGCCAACTGCGAGATATCTCGTAGATTGTTTCCTTGCTCAGAATACCTACTACAGGTTATCTCGTCCCTTCATTATTTGCCATATTTGTACAGCTAAGAGGAAACCTGTAGTCTCACTGTAGTATAATTCAAAATGAAAAGGTTTATACAAGTTTATTCATGGAGAATAACATTTTTATGGTTTGTGATCATTTTTAAAACAATCTTGTACACCAACTACGAAATAATTCGTAACATGTTTCTTTTTTTTAAAAAAAAGAAACATTTTTTAAGATTTTTGATTATTGCTATGTACTATAAATAAAGTTTTTAATAATATAACAAGATTAAATCAAATTGGCTTGTTAGACTGGAATCGTGAACAATTGCGCGGCAGTCAACGTGTTAATATAATATCAGAAGGTGGAAGTTGAAGTAGGATGTCAATAAAATAACCATATGTTCATAACGATTAATATAAATTTTATTATATATTGGTGGATGAAATATCAATAACAATAAGAACAATTCTGTATTAAATTACAGAAAATGAATTACAAATTCATGCTCTGAGCAATTTGTTATTATCAGTAGGCTTAATAATTCATATATTATTTTACTGCAAATTCAATTGGATATTTAATAATTAAGTAACAAATGCTATTTTCCTATAGTTAGTATATGATATTGGTAGTTCAGTGACCTTATCAACTTTTTAAAATTATCATAGTTATTCTTATATTTGTAAGTAATGAAATATTCAATGGCAAGAATTTTCTGTCGCGATACCACATTTTGTTAGTTGTGAAAAATTATTTAATTACAAGAAATAATCAAACACAGATATTTAGTATAAATCTAATTAATTTCACTATTATAACTCAATTACAACTGACCTATATCCAATCTCTCTGATTTGTTCTTTCTACTTTCGTACATTACATGAACATCCACGATTTACACAACACCTCGATCATTACACGCATACTCATTTATCACGATAACCTGAATCCATTAGATATTGGCATCCTATGCATACTTGTCCCACTACATATTCAAAATTTATGTTAACCATTACCACATTGTATACCGTATCCACGAAGGTCTACCATATTCATAATATGACATATAATCAGTTTCAAGGATTGCTAACACACTGTGACCCTTTTAAAGAGCGAATTATGAATCGAATATACTGTTACAAATCGCGAGTCTAATCCTTATTCTTCAGGTTCGATAGCTGGATTGCCGAAGAATTCTAAAACGTGAGAATAGATTTTCCTACTGACAAGGTTGACAGCACTCTCTGAACTTCGATGGAAGACGTTCGTTTTGTAGCCAGTAGCCGATTGTTGTTTAAACCGAACATTCTGGAAGGTGCTGGATTGTTCTGCACTGAAGTTACGATCCGCTCCTCTTGGTCGAATACCGGGTGGATATTGTAGGATATTTTTTGACTTCGCCAGGTACAGAGGTCCCGTTAGTGTCTGGCGGCCTTCTTCAGGTTCGATAGCTGGATTGCCGAAGAATTCTAAAACGTGAGAATAGATTTTCCTACTGACAAGGTTGACAGCACTCTCTGAACTTCGATGGAAGACGTTCGTTTTATAGTCAGTAGCCGATTGTTGTTTAAACCGAACATTCTGGAAGGTGCTGGATTGTTCTGCACTGAAGTTACGATCCGCTCCTCTAGTTCGAATACCGGGTGGATATTGTAGGATATTTTTCGACTTCACCAGGTACAGAGGTCCCGTTAGCGTCTGGCGGCCAGACGAGCCTGGGGAAGTTGGGCCAGGCCATGCGATGTAGCCTCGCTCAACCCCGGTTTTCCCCATTGTAAACTGGGGGTAACGCGTCCGTGAGCGCCTCTCGGGAAGGGTCCCCGCGTGGGTGCCCCTTCGGAGAGCCTAACCTGAAGGAGGAATCCCTTCCACCTGAAAGCGTTACGTGGAGGGAGCTTTCTCCTCCTTCGGGGGAGGCTCTTGCCTTCCAGACGGGCTTAAAAGGGCCCGCTCTGTAAGATAGAAGAGAGTTTTTGAGATAGTCATTAGAGAGTTGAGGTAGTCCTTGAAAGAGTTGAGACCGAGGTTGTGATTGCGAGCGTTACGCGTTATTGAGAGTCGAATAGATAATACAGACTGCAGTGAATCTGAGTATTCCGAGGTACTCTCCGGCGAGTAGAGACTCTGTGACTCTGCAATATGATCTCGTAACAATACGAATATACCTCGACAGAATTCGAAGAGCCACAAAATTTTCGCGACAAAGGAAAAACTGAATTTTCTCGAAGAGATAAAAAATCCTCGTGACACAGAGGGTCAGGTTTACCCACGGTTTCCTCGAATTAAAGATTCCCTCTGTGGGCCGCCGCCTCTCGCGCGACTGCCTCATTTGCATGAACACCGAGGGCGATTTCGGGTGAACGACCCACCCCTGGCGGCGCGACTCGTATGAAAAATTTTCGAAATTCGCTAAATACGACGTTATTAGGTATAACAATATCGTCACGTAACGCCACGGCCCATACGTTACTTCGATAAAATCGTCGCATTAGTAACGGTCGATGCTATAGGAGGGCTGGGGTGAAGGGGTGGCGGAGGATGGACTCATGCGAGAGTTGTTATCGCGACTTTTCGCGATTTATAGCACGGCCGTGAGGTATACGCAAAAAGCACGGGCCTGTAAATTTCTCGGCCCTAGAAACGAGCCGCAAAACAAGGAGAAAAGGAAGAACACGAAGCAGACAGAAGATGAAAGAAACCGATAAAAATAAAAGTCAAATGGAAGGGAAAAAGAAATAAAAATAAAAAGAGAAGCAGGGGGTTGCGTGGATCTCGAGGATCCATCAGCCCGTGAAATCTTCGAATTCAATATTTCTTCGAATCCTTAGATATCGTTGACCCGCAATTAACGCGCGGTAATTAGCTGCGATCGGTGGTCGTAATTAGTTGCACGATTTTATATTCCATGCCCCGCGAACACGCTTTAACGACCCGCGGCGCTGGTTCCGCGCGCGGGTTAAAAGACAGTGGTACCAACCGTGCGAGTGCTATAGTTGCGGTGCGTCGCGGTTATTTCATAAATTTGCGGAACCGTGGCCGGAGAAATTGGCGGGAATTGGGGGGAATTGGCGGGAAAGAGCGTGGTCGCGATTCCGTCGCTCTCGATCCTCGAGCGTCGCGACGCGAGTGCCGGGGAAAAAGACAGCGGTGCGAAACGTACGAGCGCTAGTTGCGGTGCATCGCGGTTATTTCATAAATTTGCGGAACCGGAGAATTGGCGCGAATCGGCGGGAATTGGTTGGCGAAGAGCGTGGCCTCGATTCGCGCCGCTTTCGATCCTCGAGCGTCGCGGCGCCCAACGCTCGCGTACCCCCGCGGTCCAGGGATGAATTACGTTATACGAAAACGCGGCCGCGCGGTAATTCTTGGTAAACACGTCAATTAGTATAGGGTAATTTCGCGACGTTAACGAGAGAGGATAATTGTGAATTATGTCGACGCGGGCAAACGTGGTAATGCTCTGTCAAAAGAAATTGTAAGGTATCTGCGTAATCCCTGCGCGAATTAGGCCAGGTGCGGCGTGCAATGGGAGCCCGGAATGGGGTTGCGTCGTGGATTAGTTTTATTTGTCGCGTTTTTCTCGTTACTTTGCGAGGCGCTGAATTTATCGGAAATTAGGCGCGTGGAAATTGAGGCTAGCAGAGATCTTGTAGAAAATTTTTAACATAGATGATGTTGCCTTCGATATTCACTTCGCAAAATTAGAATTAAAATTAGAATTAAGACACGATCTTCTTTTCATTTTTGCGAATTTATCTTGGAAAGAATAAATGCAAATAATCTTTTTATCGATGGATACGCTTTTACTTCAGAACCAAAATTGAAAGAGAGACTTTAGGTGCTGAAAGCTACCAGAGATCTTATAGAAAATTTTTAATACAGATGATGTTGCATTCGATATTCACTTCGCAAAATTAGAATTTAAATTAGAATTAAGACACGATCTTTTTTTTTTCATTTTTGCGAATTCATCGTGGAAAGAATAAATGCAAATAATCTTTTTATCGATAGATACGCTTTTACTTCAGAACCAAAATTGAAAGAGAGACTTTAGGTGCTGAAGGCTACCAGAGATCGCGTTGAAATTTTTAATACAGATAATTTTGCGTTCATTTCGTGGCAACGTTCAAATTCACTTCGGGAAATAAGAATTTAACCCCTTGCACTCGAGGGGCACCCTTCAGTCGCCATTTGACAAAATTTCAAAAATGGATACTCATTAATATGTCAAATTTAAGATAACATAACGGTGTGCCAGGTATCGAAATCAAATAATTCTACGTGTTAATTATTATACGAATTCTTATTTACCGCTTCAAAAAATATCATCAACTTTATAGCAGAAAATCTTTAAACTCCTGCTTCTCTTTATCCAAAAGATCGACGAATGTAAAGGGTAAAATTACAATTAAAACGCGATTCCTTTTTTAAATTTCTGCGAATTCGTCGAGGAAAGAATAAATGCAAATAATCTTTTTACCGACAGATACGTTTTTACTTCAGCACCAAAATTGAAAGAGAGACTTTGGATGCTGAAATAAAAAACTTCACCAGGGGTGAATTTGATCGATATAGTTCCCGAATATCACCACGTGGAAATATTCGTTGTCCTAACAGCGAGTCAGGAGAAAGGCAATGAAAGTTTTAAGCCACGCACTGAATCGTAATTACAGACTTCTGCCAGAGATCCTCGAGTTTTATATCCACCTAAACTTAAAAGCTGCAGTTTTTATAATTCATTACGATCCGAACGATTTCATCCAAAGAATTTCGAGAGTTTGTTACTCCCGATGACTCGCAATATATTCCACGCACCCTTATCTTCCCACTTTCACCCCGTGATTAATCCTTCCACGTTGACAAACGAGAAATCCCGCGAATCTTCTGCAACCGTATATTTCACGTTTCTTCGAACTCTAGATATCTCACGGAAGGGATCTTCCAAAAAATACACGAGCATTTCGCGTATTTCGCGCAATAATTCGTGGCCGGGAGTAAAATGGCGGGATTTATGGAAAAATAACGTTAACGTTGTAATACCAGCGGGGTATCTCGATGGTAAATTGGCGTGTAAATTACCGAACGTCTATGAGTTATCGGGACGGATGATTCGGTATCTGGAAATGGAAGCTTCGTTTGCACGGAATGAGTTCCGGCCGATTGATAATAGCAGATAGGATGGAAATGGTTACTGAGAAATTCGTTGTCCGCGTATGCGTGACTGGCGTTTTCATCCCCGATAGCAAAGGGTGGCCCCGTGAACCAGGAAGCCGGTGTCACTCTTTGTCATCGCTTTTAACGATCAGTTGATGCATGCACTTGCTGACAGTAGCCGCGATGCTTGAAGATTACACACACCGTTTCTCATAAATCACCCGCCCCTTTTGTCGACGGTGCAATTGGCATCTAAGTAGAAGGCGATCTCCCGATAAATCACCGGTCTAACGGACGTTCATCGTTTCTTGCTCCTGCCGGGGTAAATAAACTGCAACTTAATATCCGATATCTCTCGAAATTATCTCGCGAAATTGTGAAATATCGCCGTCTCGAAATTGCGCTTTAAAAGGGCCAAGAAATTACGCTATTTTCTTTCACGCACAATTTACCTAGTTTCTATAAAGTTACTATTTTCTTTATCTTTTAGTTGCTATTTTTTTTTATTTCGTCCCTTTAAACCAATGCCCCTTAATGAAACTAATGAGAAATTCAATTGTGGGTTCCGTGATACACGAGGAGAACAAGGAACGTAAAAATCTGTGTTTTATAGAGACTTTATCAATTTTAGTTATTGGATTCCAGGTTCTATTGCACGAGTGAATATACGAATGAACGATTAACGACCTCTTTATTGCTTTCCAATTGGATTACAAGAGATTCCGTCTCTGACTATTCGGAAATATTGTCCTCCTCGATTTCGTAAATTAGAGCGGAAAATATCAGAGGAACGATCGGGGTGCGGGAAAAATGTTATACCTCACTGTAATAATTTTCTTGACATTTTTCTAATGGGTATATAAATAAGTAAATAAATAAATAAAGTTGCAGAATTCTTGGGAAGATAAATAGGCGTGATTTTGATAAAATTCGATGATGGATAAAAAGGTTAGGTTGATCTCGAGACGCGGATTAAGTCCTGGATCGCGGCGAAAGCGCGAAATCATGCGCGAAATTCGATTAAATTCGTGCGGGTTATTTTTCCTCCATTAATTATGTTCCAGCATAGTGGTTGGTCATGCTTGAAAAATATTCCCCTCTGCGTAGGTTCGTTAAAAACCCAACAAAATATCCGACACAGGCTGTCGCGGTGATCACAATTTTAATTACCACCGAGTGTATCTAGGGGTTGCGAATATCGATGCGAAAAATTCCGCTTTTCCAGTGGTTCATCGCGCGTGGGGTTTTCGAAAAATTTCCCCGTCTCGAATATTTTCCGAAAATTTATTTCTCTATCGTACGTTTCGTTATGTAAAACATCGTTCGTCGAATTTCGCGTTTAAAATCGCATTCTTGGACCAAGCATTTCCAAATTTCGCGAAAGAAGAGCTCTATGCTCTATTTCATTTTCCTGACACCCTCGTTGCATATTTGAAATTCGCGCGCAAATTTCTAGCCACGCATCGGAAACTTTTTTGTCAAAAGGTGGAAATTCGCAGTGAAACACGACGATGATTATGATTAAACACAGTGCGCGAAATCGAGCGAATATCGCGAGAGGGCGACGTAGTTCGGGGGGTTGTAATCCACACGGACATAATAGTTGCAGCTGTTATTACGGTAATGTCGATGGCTGCCATCAAACTCGATCTGACGAGGAGATTTTCGAACACAGCACAGAATAAACAATCAAACGCAGGGATCGGTCCGGGTATCGAATTGCATTTGCTGCAATTCCGAAAGCTGACCGTTCTTCTCGCATAAATTCCCATGGCTCTGCGGAAATGCTTTTTCTCCGATAATTAGCCCGAGCTGACGCGCGAAAATTTTGCTGTTTACGTTACTATTCCCGATTTATTTACCGCATTTACCGTATCTTGTTCCGGGGTGAAATTCGCCTCGAGATTAAATTTTAATAACACCTTGACGGTGCTTCGTGGGGGGTGGAAAAATTCCACCCTCGCGTTCGTAACGCGAACGGTGTTTTGAGAATGGCGAAGAATCTTTTTCTTCCAGACTTATTTCTTTTATCTGCAAGTCGAACGATTATACAACATTTGGCGAATGTAGATAGATAGATAGATAGAGAGAGAGAGAGGGAGGGAGAGGGAGAGAGAGAGTCAAAAATTGCTTCGAGATTAAATTTTGTTAAATTTTATTGTCGTTATATCGAAAAGAACGTGTCCACCTAATCGGTAGACAAATATATTATCGTTTATTCAACGATCACACAGGACAGAACTGATTGATTTGGGCCTCGCAGGTCACAATCATCCCCAGAAAAATTGTAGACAAAAGACACGCCGTAACAAAAGAGAAACGAAGGGGATGGGATCGTCCCCACATCTCTAGGATGCAGAGTTTATTCTTAGCATGTGGCTTTACTACAACAAATTTTGATATCTCTAGGGGATGGCAAAATTTCAGTCGCGTGTTTGTCGCGTAATTAAACTAGAGAAGCGGTGGAATTTGAAAAAGGAGAGGAATAATTTTCGTCTCGACTTATTTTCGTTCGAAAATTCGACGATTTTTCAGAATTAAGCGGAAACGAGAATCGGCAGGGGTAGATCGATTGATTTCGCCTGGCATTGGCTTCCGGTTCAATTTTGCCAAAATGATATTGGCCACGTGCATTGGGCATGTCAATTTCATAGTGATCACTCGCTGTCACGAACCGTGATGAGCGTCAGCATCCCTTTCGTGTATTTTTTCGCGTTCTGTCGGTTTTATCGATTCCACGCAAGAAACACCCCCGAACGTTGAAGATTGATTTTCCACCCTGTCGAGGAAAAGCGCGAGGTAAAGTGTCTTACGTGGCCGCGATGCGAATTTGATAAGCGATAAGCGTTTTAAATATTCATCCTTGAGAGCTGGATAATATTCTAATATTTTATAATTGTTAATGATCAGTTGATAATTGTCAATAATTATTCAACGTGTTTAAAAGTCGACGAACAGTGGAATAATTTCAAGTTAAAAATGGAACGATAATTTTACGACGATAGTATGCCTGTATTTTTTCAAAATTAGGGTATGTTTTAGAATTATTTCTACAGAGATATATCGAATCATTTAAGTTCGTGATAAATACTCAATATTTATGTAATAGTTATCACGTGAATTTCTTCAAAATTGCGAGTACTCCAATTTTGGTGAAATATTCCAATTTTGGGACGAAACGAGTCCCTTGCGAAAGAACGAATAAACCCCAATCTGATTCACCTTTGCTAGATCTCCCTTCCGTTACCATTCTCATTCCCTCCTTCTCCAAACCACCGGAAGCGCGGTTCCGACCGACAAATGGAAACGCAATCACTTCGGGCCTCCAGTTAATTACCGACCGGACAATATATCATTCCAAAATAATTCTAAACCACATCGACTGTGCAGGTTATTCATTGCCGCCGCAGTCGTCCATTTTCCACCGGCATTAATTAGTACCCTCGATCCGTGCAAAACGGTCCTCGGGAAAAAATCTCCATCCCCAATTTCCAATTCCAACAAAAAAAGAAAAAAATAATTCAAATTTTTCCAAAATGGAAACACCACTGTTCCCACGCACCTCGACTCGCAACCATAAAGATCAAGATCATCGACAACAAAAACAGGGTTCCATAGGGCACGAGAGCGCTCGCGGAACCACCCCCGAAGAATAAAAAGAAAAAAGGGGGAAAAATAAAAGGAAAGACTGGCGTAAATTTACAATTTTACGGACGCCATTTCGCGAGACGTTGCGGCAACGACGAGGCGAATGAACACGGAGGGAACGTGGAGGAAGAAGAAAAATGGGAGAAAGGTGGAAAAACAAGCTTCCAGCCGACGCAACGTACGTCGAATAATGAAGCGTTAATAAACTCTGTCGAGCCGAATGGCTCGCTTTCTTTCGCGAAATAAAATCCCAACCGACCCCTGGGACTCTCTCCATTCGCTCGCTTTCGATTCGCCAAATCCGCTCGATGCTTCCTCTGCCCACTCGCGCGTAGTCGCTTGATCCGCGCCGCGGATGCAGATGTCGACGCGCGCCGCGTCGCAACTTTCGCGATAACGTGCTCGTAACGGTAAGGTGTAACTTTCAGCGTAGTTGGCCCCGTACTGTATACCCGGTTGATTACCCCGCAACGTGTACAGCGTGTATACATATGGGACCCGTACATAGGCGTCGCGGCGTGTGCACGCGACGGGTGGTCTTTTCCACGCGTGCATGCACGGCCCGATGCGGCGGTATGCGAAACAATATCACGTGGCAAACGGCTAACGAGGCTGCTGCGGCTGCAGGAAGCACGATCTTACCGACGGGATACAGCTTCCGTTTTGTAATTAGAGGGTGCACCGCGGCGTCCCGGCAGAGATACGCTCGCGTGCGCTTCTCCAGCCGAGCGTGTGCAGCCCGCAGAGCCTGCGCGCCGATTAATTCCGCGGATAATTAAAACGGAAGCGGCTTACGCGTTATTTTTCCCCTTTTATCGCCCGTTTGATTTACGAAGACACCGGTACAACCCCCACCCCGAGTCGGCCACCATCGCGGACCCCGTGGTCGCCGCTTATGGCGGCTGTATAAATTTTACGTCCTCTTTAGCTCCGCGCCACCGCCGTTCGAAGCTGTTCCCGTGGTCGTTCCGGAAATTTACCACACGCCCGTCCACGTGCTTTTTTCCCTCCTTCTTCCTTTATTGCGACAGATTCGACCATGCTTCCTGTTCCTCCGGCACGAGTAAGAGGGTTGCTTTCATGCCTGTCGCGAAACAACGGGATCCGACCGTTTACCGGGGTGATATTTTTTTATGGTTGTTTTCGAGGCACGCGGCGATGGTTCGATTCGATACACGGAGGGGAGGTACCAATCGAATTTATGGGGTTTGCCTCGGAAACGTCTTTATAGGGAATTTTTATATTACATCTCGGTTCTCTGATTATTTTAATTTGCTAGTTTATTAGCTACTCTTACTATTGTAATTTCCAGTAATTAATGTTTGATAATTTTGTTATTTGTTATTTATAGAAATAGTAGATTCCCGTTGTTCTCGCGAATCCAACATTTCCAAATGCCTCCGGTAGTGTTAATAAAATCGAAGGAAAGAAAGGTTAATACGAGCTCGCAAGAGCGGTACGTGGAGAAAAATGGGGAGGAAAATGACACGCGAGGGGATCGTCTGCACGTTGCTGGAATAGGCCAGCAAGAAGACTCGGGAAATCCTGGGTTTCCGGTGATTGTGAGAGAGAGAAGGAAAGGGGAGGAAGAGGCTGCGATTTTCAGCCTGGCGTAATTTTCCTTCGTCCTTCGGCTTCCTGGATATTAAGAAACAAAAGGAGAGGAGAATGAGAATGTGGGGGTGGTGGGTGTGCATAAATACTAGGTCATACATAGCCCGGGCAGAGTTGTACGTTTGGTCGTCTTTCTTTCGACGATAAGGATCATGGCCGATCTATCAATGCCACGTTTGGTCTCGAGGCAACGCGCAGAAACGATATTAATAGTCGTCCTAAATACCAGGGAGTGTTTATCGAGGAATTAGCGGGTCGCTATGCGGAATTCGAGATTTTAACACTGGAATAAAGCCCGCTGCCACGGATTATCGATTCCTCGTACACTCACTCGATAATTCAGACACTGAGGACATGTCATCGCGGCATCGCGAGGATTTTCCTTCCAGTTTTTACTCGCGACGGAAAAATAGGCAACACTGATCATTCTTCTTCCAGTCTCGACCCAATAATTCTCAAAAAAGTTCCAGTACAACGTCGTTTCATCGTTGATCTTTTATAACAGCCTAGAGTCCACTTTCCATTTAACTCACTAGCGCCACCGCGGCCCGTAACTACGGTAAATGGACTGCACGCGCACAGCGGTCTCGGGGAGCGCCCATATTTAATTCCATCGAAAGCTACAACGTTAAAAATCACACCTAGGGGTTCGGACAATAACAGAAATGCAGGAACCCTCTTTTCCAACCCTCGGTTATTTACATATGCAAATTTGCAGGCAATGTGTGGAATCGCCGAGAGGGAGTTTCCATAATACCGGGAACCTTGCGATTATTTATACGCAACTTTATACTGAAACTCAAGAGCAAATCTTTCTAGACGTCGAGAGGGTGGTTTCCACGAGTGCGCGAAGCAACCCCCGGTTTCCTAAAATCACTTTTTCATGCGTACAATTGTTAACGGCCGCGTTAACGGCTCGCGGGCGAACCTTATACCGTAGGGCTGTGGAAAAAGCGTTCGTGGGTAGCGCGATGGAAGAAAAATGATGTATTTATGAGATACGGGGGTCGTTTCCGCCTCATGCAAACGAGAAACGAGGAAGAGTGTTTTTGAGAACGCGAGCCCCTACCACCGGCCGTTCGAGGAGTAATAACTGCCACGCTGAAAAGTAGGTCGTTCGGAGACGCGAAAGGGCCATAACATTTTATTTGTTGGCCGTGTAACGTCTATACTAAGGCGTTCGTCCGGTATCGTGTATTCTTCAGCATGGGCTCGCGTACACCGACTCCGATGAACTGGGTCGCCAGCCATTGTTCGATATTATTTATCGCGTTCATTAATTCTCCTCTCCGACCTTCCGATTCTTTTCGACTGACCCGTACCCTTTCATGCAATCCCGATCAATTAAGTTTAAGGGAACGTCGCGTGAGCTGCCGACCTCCATTCAGACCAACTTCCCGGACCGAGATGCTTCTTCGCGTCGATTCGGATGATAAACCGTCCCCGCTGCTTTTTTCTTCCCAAACTTCATTCCGCATCCTCGAGTTCTAGGTTAATTTCACCTTGGTTTCCGGGAGACGAAGTTTCGGGATCAGGATACGTCTTGCTCTGACGTTTTCGAACTTCGCACGCTGGGTTAGGTTCACGAATTTCCGGAATATTCCACGTTATTCTCATTGTTACGATCCATATATAGGATTATACCGTTTGATTGGCAGACATGAAGACTAAGAGACGTTGTTTTATTCTAAAATATATATTTATTGCGAGCTAAATGAGTCTAGGAGTAAAGTATAAATTAAAAGACTAGACTGATAACTGATCTATGATTCTTTCGCTAGAAACTCCGTGAAGGATCCAGATGTTCTCATGCACCCATTTTCGAACCATAAAAATATCCTACAGACATTTAACAACAAAATCTAGATCTAGATCAACTTTTCGTATACTTATGTCCAGATCTACGTATGGATTAATTGATCCAATTTATCGTATTATTACCCACTCAAACACTCTTTATAATTGCATAGATTTTTTTGAACAAAGCGTTTATAAGCATGTCACTTCGGTGTTATATTATGTACAATTTGTTTGCTTTTCTTTTATATGTGAAATTTTATGTAAATAGACCACGGTCCGTTTATGAATAAAATAATAATAATAAAATATGCCATGACGATTAGAGTAGTAAAACGAGAACGAAATTAATCCACAATTTTTCTTATTTCTCTGTGGATACCTGTAGCTTGGATATCAACACCTTCGCATAGACTCTCGCTAAAAACACATAAAGGAATGTGTCAAGACAGCTCTTGTACCCTTTTATTTAAACCTAGCAGTCTTTCATTTTTCAAACGCAGGCTTTCTTTCTGGATCGCTCACAAACGTCCATACAATCCTTGCACTCCAGATGTCACCCTTAACATTCAATCTGAACCCGAGGTCGCTGCTTATCATCCACCATCAGCCAGATAGGCCCAATTGTCCAGTGGCATTTTTCCAATTTCTACACATTTTTAATATTTTCCCTGTGGTTCAATTTTTATGTAACCCATGGCACGTTGCACCATCGCAGTATCTATTCCCCAACTACCTTATAAGATTCTATTTTCAAAGCATATTGCACCCAGCCATTGTACATAAACGTTAGTTCCATTTCGAATATCAAAAAGCTGGAATCTCGATCGGAATCCTCCCCAAAAAATTAAAACCCACGATCATCCCCTCCTCGTTTCCTCGTGATATCAACGTGGTGCCCCGAGTCGCGAAGAACCCTCTGTTGATCAGGCAAAGTACAGGGTCCATGAGTTATACGAGTCGGAAAAAGCCCCAGTTGAGTTCGGTTCGCGAGGGTCCCCCGTTCACGTTCGTTACTCCCGAAAAGAATTCCTGGTCCCTCCGATCAATTTAGAATCCCCAGGTAGCCGGTCGAACAATCTCATCCCCGACTTGCTCGAAAGCAGGAAGTTGCTGGTTGGGTCGGGGTACCTCGCTGAGGAAATTCCATCGATATTTTTATTCCGCGTCGTAATACGTTCTCGCGCGTATCTCCGACGGCTGGATCGGTGGCGTAAAAAGCCCCGTGGAGGGTCGGAGATGTACGAGGGTGAGCACGGGGGTGCGCGAACGGGGTGGAATCGTCGAGTGTCGTCTCCGAGAGTCGAGAAGGGACGCGAAGGGAATTTATCACGAAGAGGGGAGAGAGAAGAGACGCGAAATCGGGAAAGCAATCGGCCAGGGGGTAGGCAGAGCCTCGCGATGGCCATGGGCGTGTCGCTTATTATACTTTCTTATTATTTATCGACTCCCATAAATAGCGGCTCCGACGGAGGCCGCCGTCGGCCGGGATTTATGGCAACCCTGAATTAGTGTCACCCGGCCTGGTATTTTTCATCGGCATATTAATTCGGACACGCTTATCCCGACGCGTCCTCCGGGATGGAGCCGGGAATCCATTAGCGCTGATCGCCACCCTGGACCAGATCTCGCCCCCCACCCGACTAAAACGGAGAGATAACACGAAAGGAAGTCGGGTCGATGATTACCCGCGCTTTTATCCTGCCCGAAAGGGTTCGATAACTGCTCCGGGATTATAATGATGTTATTCGAAGGGTAGTCGAGAGGCTGAAGGGTTGGTCGTGCCGTTAGGACCTTCGTGATTTACTTTCACCGGGAACCGTCAAGGGTTCAGGCTGATTTTTCCTTCTCCAAGTATCTCTCGAAACTGTTATTGGTAGCAAAAATTGCAAGTTGCTTTCGAACAACGCGTAAAGATTTCGAGTGGGAATTAAATTTTGGGAACAGTGTCGGGGAGATTGGAGAGTCGGAAGTATCGTGCCCGCGGTTGATGGCTGTATTTTTGGAATTTCACGGAAGTGCCGTGTGAAAGTGTTATTAAGATCGAAGCAGTTGGTTTTGTCACGCGAAAATGGAATTTTCGAAAATACATCCGAGGGAAAAATCGACAGTGGGGTTGACACAGATGCTCGTTGGGGGATTTGATTTTCCGCGTGTCACGGGAGCGTTGCAGCTTTTTCTACACTTTTAGGACGATTAATATCGACGGCAATTTCGAAGGGAAATTTCGGTAGGCGTATCAACGGGGTTTGGGAAAGGCGTGAAAACATGGCCGTCGAGCGGGAATGAAATTTTCACGGGGTAAATCGTTCTAACGAGGACCAAGTCCACGAGACGAGGGCTGACGTTAATCGAAGCCCGTTGACAGTTTGCAGACACTCCGTATCATTCGTTTAAATAATCCGTCTATCCTCGCGAACCCAAAGTGGCGGTTCTCGACGAAGATCGTAAGAGGGATGTTTTCCGGTTTAAAAGAAATATCGCGAAAATAGTCCGTCTAGACGAAAATTAATTCTACTTTACCCCGATCGATCCGAGACTACCATTATTTCGGTACTTTCTTCCGTCTACTCGGTATTCATCCTTAATAGAGATTTTTCGAACGAGCAACCCCGGGTCAAGGACTTCTATTAAAATTTTTAACGAACCAGGCCGAAACTTTTTCGCCCCTTTTCGATCATTCTCGTTATTTTCAACCGTGGAACATCGCGGAAAATTCGACGACAAGAATGTCTAGGTGCACCAATGGTCTCTATGCGTTGTAAGTCAAACGATGTTAAATTCACGCGCGTGGTTCCTCCTCGTGTGACGAATATTTCATTCGGCATTCGGCATTCGGCGAATTTGGGTTGAGCATTGCGGGACGAATCGCGAGCCACAAAGAGTGGAGTCGTTTCGTTGTTTGCAGCGTGGAAATCGGCCATCGAGATCGGAAAATTCGATCTTTCCATCGGGGATGCATTCATCGTGGTCCAAAATGGCGGTTCGGCATTCGGCATTCGGCGAATTTGGGTTGAGCATTGCGGGACGAATCGCGAGCCACAAAGAGTAGTCGTTTCGTTGTTTGCAGCGTGGAAATCGGCCATCGAGATGGGAAAATTCGATCTTTCCATCGGGGATGCATTCATCGTGGTCCAAAATGGCGGCGGCGGAGTACGAGGAACGGCGAGTCGCGGTCGTTGGGGTTCTTCGCGATTCGCTTTTCAAAGATTCGATCGTTTTGCTCGGTTGATTCTTTTTTCCGAGGCTTCGTATATCGCTAATGACGGCCATTTATGTCGGCCAGCGCCGCCTCGTTCCACGGTTACTTTGGAACTTGGGTCATTCCGCGGCGCTGGAATAAATGGCGCCTACAGCATTGATTTAATACTGGCCGGCTATTATGCGCGCACAGGCCAAGGAGGAAGCGAGGAGTAAATCTATCAGCGGGAATTATCCTCGTTCGAATTCGAATCCGCTGTTATTTTCCCGCGATCATATACGATGGCCAGCGGTATATCATGGCGTTCGAAGGTGGCCTTTAATAATTGCGGAAAGGGCACCAGATGTGCGTTAAATGTCGCGGGTACGACGCTTCTGCGGACAGATAATCGTGTGCCCTCTTCGCGGTAATTAAAGTCGCATAAATTTCGCGCCGATTTTCATAAGCATAATCGGATACGTAATTCGCGGTGAAGGCAGAGAAGGATAATGTATCAAACACTTGATTTTTATTAATTTACGAATCCATTTTTGTTTTACAGTTTACCATCTTACAAGGAGAGTCCTTCGGGTTACAGATTTGAGTGAAACTTTGCAGGCTTGTAGATTTAGTCATCCAGTTTAAGAAAATTTTATTAAAATTTATATATTAATAATTATAACTATAAGAGCAATTAATAGTTTTCGATGTATTTATGATTATAGTTTTATTATTGCCTTAATTACAGATTTATTTCGAATATTTATATGTTATTTATATATTTAATATATTTAATTATCACCAACGTATGAATTTTCGGATATCGCCATTAGGTCACAATGCCACTTCATAACTATCGATAACTATTCGGAAGAAATCTCTAGTTAAGAATAATAAACCTTCAATCATAACTGTCAAAAATTATTGAGTAGTTGCCCTTATAATAGTCCATATTTTTCAACTGGATGACTAAATCTACAAACTTGCAGAGTTTCAACTAAATCAATCACCCGAAGGACCTGCATTTGATAGTGGTGAATGAAATATTAATAACAATGAGAATAATTCTGTATTTAATTATAAGAAATAATCAATCACATGCTCACCCCTATTTTCACTATTACGACTCAATTACAACTGACCTATGCCCAATTTCTCTGGTTTGTTCTTTCTACTTTCATGCATTACATGAACATATACAATTCACACAACACCTCGATCATTACACGCATACTTATTTATTACGACAACCTGAATTCATTAGATATTGGCATCTCATGCATACTTGTCCCGCTCATCCCTTTCTTACAGACATCGCTCCTTTATTATGTCAACACATACATATTCAAAATCTATGTTAATCAGCACCCTCCTTGTTAGTTAGACATTCCGTAGAATCGTGTTATCGATATCGTAGGTGTTAATTTATCAGCTGGAACACTGGATTAACACTAGATTTACGGAGGCTATCTGTATACCTATTTCTAAGGACACCTGTCAAATTGACAGGTAAAAGAAACCACGTGCCTTTTTTTTTTAACGATTAGTTTATTTTAAAATCAATTACATATTATATTAACAGTCTTGATATAAGTTAACTAAATCTGTTACCATCGTATAAATGGAGGAACCCTTCCGTCAAATTGACGGGTTCCGTAAATCTAGTGTTAGTACCTGTACCAATAACGATTCTTATTATCGTATTATCGAATTCCCATTACTAATGTGATTTGCTATGTGTAATTTCTTGATCGAATATTCAACGGCTGTAATTCTCCCACAGTATCACGACGAAACTCGCTCTATTTCATCATAGCGAACCCTTCAAACCCGCATCGACAAATATTCCAATGACGATTGTTTGCTACCCGCAATCCCTCGCGGGACCCCCAGGTAAAATCGTTAATAGAAGTTCGTGGCTGAACGCGAGCCTCGTGTTTTGAATTTCAATAAGATTCCCTGCTTCCGTTTCATTTCATTCCATTTCGAAAATTCCGTGTGATCCGGCGTCTCTGGCGCAGACGTGTTCTCATGAAACTTTCATGTCCTGTATCTAGCCCTGTGCCGGCGTTAAAATCGCAAGAACGAGGAACGAAGGGCAGAGTAGGGCGAAAAAGGGGGAGCCGAGTCAAAACTACCTAACTGACCGGGCGTGGGATCAGCCGATCGCTGGGAATCCATTTTACCCGATAATCCTCCTCTCGATCCCGCTGCTGCAATTTAATCCAGCGACGAAAAGTTTGCTCGAGTCAAGAAAAAGGGATCCACCTTTGTGCCCGTACGTAAACGTCTCGCTAACTCAAAGGGAGCGCCATCGAAGGGAATACAATTAAGAGGGCCAACGAGACAATACGACCGACTGCTTCCAGCGATGTAAAGAGAACAGGGAGAAAAGGGTGAAAAGGTAGGAGGAGAGAGGAAAATAGGGAAAGGGAGGAAAAGAAGGTGGCTATAAAAATGTCCTGCTCGTAGCTCGAGTCTTCCCACTGGCAAACAGAGCACGTAGAGAGCACGCGGAAGTTGCAGGTAAGATAGGAGCGTGTTCTCCAAGATGGCGGCGCGCCGCAAATGCGAGTATCCTGCATACCCGCTTCGAAGGGGAAGCACGGTTAATGACGACGGATTCATAGAGCCATATCTCGCAGGGTCTCGTTTTATGGGAAACCCCTTTGGCGTACGCACACGTAATTGCGAACCGAGTTCGCACGATTCGCTGCTGCACACGCTTCGTCTGCCTTCAATCCTGCGACGTGCAACTTCGTGCCACTCGTGAGTTCTAATAGAGCCAACTTGCTTGGGTTTCGGATAATTTTGTAAGCGAAATTAAAGAGAGAAGGGGTGGTTTAGCGTGGAAGGGAAATTCGAGTAGACCGTTTTACGGCTTTCGAATTGTGCCAGAGTTTCGATTAGGATCGAGTTTCCAAATTGGTCATGGCTTCCGTGGTTACTTTTCTACGATTCATCACAGTTTTCAGTAGCATCGCTATTTGTTTTCATTCATTCGTTTATTCGTTTCGACGGATGCAGATCCATTTGCGCGCAAATAACGTAGACAGGGTGTCGACGAAATTAGGACAGTGGAGGATAAAAAGAGTACAAACGAAGAGAAATCGAGTCTTTTATTCTGACAACGATTTTCGTTAAATATTGATTTTCATCGGTGTAATTGTTTTTTCTATTTTCAGTGTATTGTACATTTGTCTTTTTCCTATAGTCTATTCTCTCTTTAGCATCGATACTGCCGATTTGTGACACGTTTCTATGCGAATAAAAGTGTGACAGCGTCATTCTCACTCCCGCCAGTAGATGGACTCCCACTTGAAGGAGGTCGAGGACTTTCTCGCAAGTACTTGGTAAAAACTCCTCGTTCTTTATATATACAATTTCCAAACTCTCCAATAGTATTGTAGGATTAATGCTAGATTAATCCTATGTAGACATAGATTTCAGGAATGGACATATATTTTCACAAAAAGTTGTACTTCCCATGGATGCTGATGTTGAATTCCGATATTTTGCTGTCATCTGTCAATCTAATGGTACTCTCAAATACACGATTTCTCTTTCACTATGACTCGACTACACGTTTTCTAATTCGCCTCCTTGCACCCTTATTTAAATCGTAACACTCTCTCCTGTCATATGCAAGCTCTCTTCGTTCATCACTCAGTTCCCAGGAGACCTCGCCTTTGCCCTGGGCCAGGTACTTCAAGCATTCTGACGCATTCCTAGACTTTCGTTCATTGCTTGCACTAAAGCTAGTCATAAATATCTTATCCAAACGATCCTTGCACGTGGTCATCCATCCATTAGAAAGAATCCCTCCATTTTGAAATGCAATTCAGACATTACTCGAACGCTCCAGCCGAACCTGGTACCTCTCTTGATGCTATCTTCTTTGCTGGAGTCCATCCCAACTCGCAGTACCACAGTATCCCCGTTTAAGGCAGGGTCTGCTGGGTAGCCTTACCGATGAGAGTCCACTAGCAGGCCCAGGTTGGAGGACCTCCTTTCAGTCTCTCTTAAATAGAATTATTCCTATGCTACCTAAGTATAGTTATAGTTCCTTTACCTTTTATCCCTTCTAGCACCATCGCCATATTGAGAATACCTGTAACAAGACGACCACAGAAATAATGGGGGAGGACGCCCCCTCCTCCACAAAAGATAAGGTTAATTCCGTCAAAAATAGTTCACGCTTTCGATATTGTTCGAAAGATAGAATATTCGATGGAAGCTATTTTCGCTGTAAAACCTTTCTTCGCGCAATCTCTGGATGCCGAAATCAAAGATCTGGTAAGAGGGATAAAACCGTACACCCGGAAACAAGAAAGGGGCAATCGAACAGAAATGGAGGAGGATCGACTTAGCGTTTCTCGCGGAGTTGGCTGGCACGCGAAATTCATATTCCCTTTCACGGCTGGGTAAAAGGAGAACAGGATATCGTTGTCGGATCAGGGTAAAGGTAACCCCATGGATACCCGATAGCCAGATACGGGAATTTATAGCGTGTCGACGTTTGTTCTTGTAAAAACTGTTCCCGCACTCTTTTACCTATCGTTTCTGTCCCCCGGATTCGTCGTTACTTCTGCTTCACCCTCGTTGCACACCAGCGTTCCGCAATTTTACGACGGAATTTACGCGATTTCCAATACAAAGCTCGTTCCGGCTTTATCGCGCGCGCCAGCAGTCTGCGGTCGCGGTGTCCGTGAAGAAAATCTGCTCTTTCCACCTACCTCTAACCCCTTGTTCGTTCGTTTAGATTAGTCCTCGCCATCCTCTCTCTCTTTCTCTCTCTCTCTCTTTCCTCCGATTCGAAATTACATTCAGCGATTTTGGAATTTCTGCTTCTGGCCGCTACGCGAGTGGAAAACGGCATCTGCAATGCAAATTACTGGATAAACGTAGACACGTGCTCCGTTCGTGAAATTCTGGATATATTACGAAAGTTTCGCGCTGAAATTCATCCTCGATCATCCGGCGCGTTGAATTCCGCCATTTTGCAGCGACGGCCACCACTTTCGTATCAAATCCTATGGATTTTAGACTTTGTAGGAATCGGAGGCCAGTTAAGCATTCGGGGTTTGTCACTCGTCCTAGTTTTCTTAGTTTTCGTACACGATTAGGCTAATTGAACAACGACAAATCTAATCCGAAATCGTTTATCGAAAGATCCTTAAAAATACGCGTGATAACACTCAGACGAATTCGTGTGCGAAATTGAAGCTCACGCGAAGTCAGTTTTCATTTCTGAGAAGAACAAATCGATCTGGTAAGAATTTCGTTAAAGTTCCCTTTGAACCCTGTTATTCGTGAGAATATCACTAGCCATCTACCGAGTCCCTAGAACCGAAGCACCACAAGGTACAATGCAACTAAACTCGACAAAGGAAGCAAGGTTCTACACGGTCCGGAAGATCCGAAAACATTTTTCCCTTCCAAATGTACTTCTTTGCCCACCTATTCTGCGCATTTCAAAAGTCCGAGTCACCAGTCTGCCCGACCACCTTTACCAGTGAGTCCTCTATCGATCAACTGGCTCCCCAAGACAGCACGGTCCGACGAAACCCAACGGAATTTGACAGAGCCGCCATTTTACTGTCCTTAAAATCGTTCGACTCTATGGAATAATCCCAAGTCGAGAGCATTGATTAGGAAAAATTAATTGTTTCCTGTGTAGGAGGTGTTCTTTCACGGTTACTGTGGACGACTTGTCACGGGTGTCCTCGATGTACCGGTGGTGTTAAAAGGGTAGAAATGAAAAGAAGGGATGCGTTTCTTCCTGGGCCTAGTACACTCGTGCTAGTGGACTTATGTCTCCCTCCCACGAGGGTTTGATAATGTCTATTTATGTGGTTCCTATGGTGCTGACGGTTGGTATCCTAGCGGCTGTCTTGCTACAGATTGGAATGTTGGGAAATATTTTGTACAGAAAATGAAGGGGTTTTACCAAGGACTTGAGGGAAGGTCCTCGAACCTCCTTCAAGTCCATCTATTGGCGAGGGTGGAAATGGTGCCACCACCCCAGTATCAGAAGCTTTCAGAACGTTCCCTGTACCATGCTCCCGTTCGCCACAGAGCTCATTCCGTTGTCATCGTTTGTTCGTCGTTTCGTGGCCTCACGGGATATCCGCAGAGCCTCAAGGCCAACGCAAGGAGGGACTCCGATTGACGTGAATCTCCGGTAATAAATCCTGGGAACGTGTTTCCGATCGTGGGAATCGCGGAAACACTTGGCCGCGGATGAACGCTACGCCCTGGAGAACGATCACCCACCAAGCTGGAAATCGGATCTTTCGGTTTATCTCCGGTCGCTATCGTCGCGTTAAGCCTCGATGCCATCGTGTCAGGTTATCCTCGATCCTTGAATAATTCGGTTGGACGATCTCCTTTGATTTTCCGCGGAAACTTTCGACTCGAATTCTCGTTTGACATCCGACTCGTCACACGAGGCGAGATTCGAGACGAGGATAGATTGTCCGTCGATCGAGACACATGGTAGAGGATACATGACAGTATTCATTGGACCAAAGGTTAGATATCGACGGTAATATTACGGGGTTGCGAGGAAATTATTCGAAGGCACGGAGACAGATGAGAGCTGGTGAGACCTAGTCGCTGTCAAGTACGATCTTAGGGTTTCGATTCGGGAAACGTGAGCAAGTGTGTGAGAAATGATCAAAATACAGGGATATCGGTTCAGAAAGGTCCAAGAACCCGTAACAGACCTCCGTATGGAAATATGAAATGTGGGCAGAGTTTTTTACCCCATGAATATAAAATCACCGGACATAGGTATAGCCTAGACTTACGTTTCCTTCGACATCCGTTCTTATTTACTCGATATTTGCTCCACTCGTGCAACGTGCTATGCGAACAGCTAGAAATGCGAGTTATTGGAGAAGAAATTAACATTCGTCTCGTAACTCGGCCGTTTAATTCCAAAGTTCTGCGGACTGTGCCGCGAATCGAATAACGCGGGAGCGCGGAATCGCTGGAAAAATTCGCCACGAACGTAAACGATTCAATTACGAATGCAAACTACGGGCGGTGGATATTACGGCGTCGTCACGAGTCATCATCAGCTCTCGGGCGTTGTTCCATCGAAGGAATTTACGGGAGCCGTGCCGGATACCGTAGCTTCCCAGAAAGTCGAAGTGCCCTCGTAGTCCTCGTGGAAAGATTATCCTTGGGCCGTACGACGTTCCTTTGTTATGCATGGAACGAGAGCGCCGGGTGGACGACGCTAAAACGGCCCTATTTCTCGACAATCGCCTCCCCTTCCTGTATCTCATCCGTAAGGTTGCCTTCTTCCTACCTAGGGAAGGTCTTTTCCCTTCGTCCTATATTCCCGAGTCGCTGTTTCCGCATTCCTCCGCTCTTCTAGTAGTAGAGCCAGCGATAAGGCGGACGCGTACGTTTCAGAGGAGTGACGAATACGCGGTCGGTCTTTTAAAACTTCCCTCCTTCGAATAACTTTGGATTCTTCTCCACTCGCGGCTCCGTCTTTTGGGACGAGTTAATAGCAGCTATGGGCTTCGTAGATTTACTCCGTTCTTACTGGGTTAAGTCGTCGTAATTGCACCGGCGATTTTTCATCCCCCTTTTTTGCCTTTTCTCGCGGAACAACCCTCTCGAGGCTTAATTTTACTTCCGCTCCCGCGACATGCCGCTCCCATCTGTCCGACTTTCCCCTTCTTTCGACCCCTGCTTCTGTCATACAGCGTAACGTCTATAACCGAGGCTCGTATAGCAGCGCAGTTCTCACTTTCGCCGATAGATGGACTCCTACTCGACGGAGGTTCGCGGACTTTCTCGCAAGTACTCGGTGCATCCTCGACCTCCTATAAATACAAGTTCCTCTGCTATCTAAGTATCCCTTCATCTGAGACTGGGCCTGTTAGGAATCCTTACCGACGAGTCCATTAGCCAGGCCTCTCTCAGGCACTCTTCTATGTGCTATATGTCATCATAGCACCACGATCAAGAGGAGATACCAAAATTGGGCAGTACCGTACGAACTACAGTAGAGACCCCGCACTTGTTGCGATATATTGTCCAATCATTGGACGTGTCGTACCTTCCCCAGCCAGCAAATACTCGTGACCTTCTGCGAGAAGAGCTTCTATATAGGAGTCCAAACGCGTGAACCAAGTATCGCGAAGTGGGCCCCCCCCCCCCCGCACTTGTTGCGATATATTGTCCAATCATTGGACGTACCTTTCCCAGCAAATACTCGTGACCTTAGTTGTGAACTCATGAAGAGCTCTATATAGGAGCCCAAACGCGCGTGAACCAAGTATCGCGATGTTTTCATCGTCCATCTTGCCTCCTCGACGAAGGTTTAAAATTTCCGAAAACCCCATAAGCCGGTTACGCGATCGTAAAACTAGATCTCGAGCACAGCGTTGGGACGCTGAGAGCAAGGGTATATCGCAATTACACGGTGAAATTCGAGGGAAACGAAGTGTAAAGCACGTCGAGGTGTCTGTTAGGGACGGGAGAAACAATCTCAGGGGAGTACGCAACGGCGTGCATTAATGGCTTCTCACCGAGGGCTTTTAACGATCGAAGGACCTCATAAAATCGGGAATTAAAAGGTGGCGGAGGGCAAGAAGGCCAAGTATTTAAATGGATTCGATTTGGAAGGGAGCCAGCAGCTAGGCTGGCGCGGCGTGCCAAGGATAGACGCTCGTAAAGGATGCAACTCGGTTCGTTGAACGAATTAATAGCAATCCCGAGGAATCGGCCGGCTATTAGACCGTTCGAATACGATTTGCCCGATTGATCACGGGGAAACGCTGCTACCCGTGACGTCTCTGTGATCCTTCCAAGACTCTGGAACTCGCAGTCAGCTTGAATGGACATCGTTCAACCTACCACGGGATTTATTATTATCGCCGGCGATGGCTCGTATTCCATCCCGAACTATAAAAGAAATTATCCTCCTTCCGCGAGGTTCCTCTTCCACGTTCATCCCCTAGAATCGAATTTCAGTAGCTATGGATCGAGCAAAAACGTCGAACGATTCAAGCTGTCACGGAGAATATTCTTTCTCCATGTTAATAGGCTCGCTATCTACGCTTATTATCTTCCAAGTAGCGATATCTCACGAGATCGATGGAATTCTTTCACGGTTGGGGAAACACTAGAATCGCGGATCTTGCAATTTTCTGACCAGTCAACCTTGACAGACGTTCTCGCTGACAGGACTAGCGATACAGAAAATTCATCTTTATCGGAATTTACACTGACTAAGAAAGACATATCTGAATTTTCAGAAGACTCTGCAGATCTCCTTTCTCCAGAGACTTTCCAGGCTTCAATAGACCTCACGTGTCAAAAATTTTGATCTCAACTCGATTACTATACGAACATCGTTGTCTCAATTATTTTCCAATAGAATATTAAAAATCCTCCTTGTCCTCGGGAATTAATTATTCCAAAAATTACGAAAGCATCCCAAGGAATACAATTATCTCTTCGTACCACTCGCAACGTAACGGCGTTGTTTAATATAAAATATATATTATATATACAAGACTCCTGGTATATAACAAACGACACTACGAAAGAAAGGGAAAAGAAAACCGTACGCGTGTCGAGGAAAAGCCAGATGCTTCTTAGGAAATTTGCATGCAGCAAGACATCCTTGCCGCGAGTCCTTGCGCGCAACTTGTGCCGTCGATACCATCGGACTTCCGGCGGCCGGTTAATTTCCTACGGACCTCTCGCTTAAATTACTTTTCCGGGGCTAATTTCGATCGCGAGAAATGAACTGTTCGCCAACTAATTTCGTCGCCAAACATCAGTTTGGAGCGTTCGCCGGCTGGCTGGATGGGGGATGAGGGCCGGCGGCATTGTACATAACCGTATGCAGGGTGTCGGCCTATTCATCGCGTTATACTGGCGGGTAGCTGGCGTGTGGCATTGTAACGTATCCAGCACGGAACAACCGCGGGAAAACATCGGTCCAATTTTCAGAAAATCTCCGCCGACAATATATATCCGTTTTGCCGGCTGGGGGGCGGTTAATGAGGCCGGAAATAAGAGACGGCAAATTACAGGAGGGCGTCGTCGTTGTGGTTATTGGCACGTATCGATTGTGTGGCCGATACGTCCGAGGTCGCTTCCTTTTCCCTGGTTTTGTTGCCACGGTTCACGGGTTCCCACGCTCTGTGGGTAACGAGCTCGATGGGAAGATAAAAAGTAGACGTAGCTCACCCCTTTTACAATGCACGTAATCCCCGTGTAACGAGATACGAATATACGGGGTCGAGGGTGCGTTCTCTCTCTCTCTCTCTGTCTCTCTAGGTCCTGTGTCTTTCCCTGATTCTCTTTTCTCTTCCGCTTTTTATCTCTTTTATTCTCTTCCATTCATGTCCCTGTCAGCTAGTATTTCAGTTTTATATTCGCGATATAGTCGCTAATTTGTCGAAATTATATCGACGCGTTAGTCACTTTAAAGCGCCCGGAATATTTAAACGAAGCAGGAAGCGGAGATAGCCAGAAATTTCATGCAAGGACGAGATGCGGGAACTTGGAAAGAAACAATAGATATTACTTAGCAAAGGAATAAAGAAGATGCGCGTTAAAACAAATGATAGAAAGCTGTGATAAAGTAAAGGAAGGGGAAATTTCAATTGGAAAAGTGTTGGAAGGAAAACGAAGCGAGAAAAATGACTAAGAAATGTAGATAGGAAAGTGAGAGAAATAGAAAAGGAAGGAGGGCATTAAATAATGTGTACTTAGCTGTTAGAGTGTATGCGAGGGGTAGAGATAAGAGTGTGGTGAAGCGTGAATGGTAGATTAGGCTAGGGTAAATATAATTGTAAACCAAATCCATCTCCTGGCTGTAACGCTGAGATTAATAATAATCGAAATATACTTCGAAATCGAAGTTTATGGAATTATGGCGCACTTATGTTCGGTAATATTAACCCTTAGCACTCGGCAATCTTTTCGTGACAGAATTATAATAATTCGAAAATTTTCTGCCATGAAGTCGACGATATTTTCAAAACGGTAAATAAGAATTGCAAATTAACAATAATTATTTTACCTCGATATTCCACGCGTCGTTGGGAAATTTTATATCCAAGATATTATTTAACAATGATCTTCAGAATCTGATTAAATGGCGACTGAGAGTCGCCTCTCGAGTGCGAATGGTTAAATTATAGTCGTGGAACAAAAAGGTTCAGATTGGATTAAAATATCGCATTACCAATACGATACAGTACCGTAATATAAATATTCATTTTGGGTCCATTTTGCATTGTCAAATTCCAAGGAAGTTCATTTTTCACTCGCTTAACTTTCAATCTTCTCAAGTTAAAGCATTTAGTATCACCCAACAGGTTCTGTCACGAGTACATTTATTTCTACAATTTATTCGAATAATTTTCACCTGCTTAGAACTTAGAAGGATATGCGAGTAAATGAATAAACTAATAAGAAGATTTATTTAACACAATAACAGCAGAATATTAATTATAACTAAAACTCGTAGAATAAATTCGCCTCTAACTGCGATATAATTTCTCATGGACTCTCTCGCACACAACGTCTATATGAAATGACTGTCATTTACCTACTGATTGTTTTTCGCGACTCTCTGTCAAACTCGTCACACGCACATTCTTCCGCACAAACATTCCTCACACTCATATTACATTCTATGACAACTGTTGGAAATCAGCTACGCTCATGCAACGATGACGACAGGCCTGTTATAGGTTGCAGGGCAGTACCGACCTTTGGATTTCGAGGGGTCGGTTTTGGGGGCTTAAAAGGGCCTGCTGTCCCTCGGAGCTTTTCGCTCTCGAATCAGCAACAGTATGGATATCTTATATATTCTGACCCACAGTGGCATCAAAAAAGACTAGTATTTCATTTGCATATTGCATAAAGTGTACAAATTTCACGTATATTAAACATTTATAAATACAATTGCTGTATAACTGAATACAGTTATTTCCCTGCGCGTTAATCATTTGGCTATTTCCGTCACGAAATTCCCAGCAACAACCACTAGCACAGGATATAGGATCGGTACCCGGCAAAAGAGAGTCGTTGATTCATTCGAGTTCACCTAATTTGTGCCTAGAACTTGTCACAGAGTCGAGGCTCGAATGTTTCGCGATTACCATCTAAACATTTCGCGTACGAGTGCTCTCAGATGCTCCTACGCGTGTTACAACGGCCATAAGGATCCATAATTCATCGGGGACATTAAAGCGAGCTGTGGGTGCGTCGAGAGAGTCCCAAACGAGACACGCGTATTATCATTTACACGGAGTTTCGTCTGCGCAGAATCGGCAACGTGTCGGACACGTTGAGCACGAATCTCGCAGGAAAAGAGAACTGCATCGATCTTGGAATCGAATGGATCGCTGGATCGAACCTAGATGGATGTTTATTCGATCGGTAATCGGTTCGTGGACGCATTATTTCGGAGGATCGCGTGCGAAAGAGCGTGAAACGGCAACGGGATCAGCCTCGCCCTCGTCGTCCGAAATTTCAGCATCGAGGGTGCGTCAAGCCGCACCATCCATTTCACGAACGTCGACGAATGACATATTCTCAGGTTCCCATTGGGACCGGGGTCACACGAGGCGACACACGCGACACGTGTCACCTGCACGTACGCGCGTCAACTGAGGCGTCAACTGCCGGATAAAACCATTTGTCAAATCTCCTTGCTAGGAGAACGGGCCCGGGATATTCCGCCGATCGGCCAGGATTTCCACGAATTTCTTCGTAAACATTCGACGTTATCCCGACGGGCAGGGAAAACATCCTCGAAGAATCAACGGTCCTCCAGAATATACGCTTCACACGGATCCGAGTTAAGGATACAGAGGTGCATCGCGCGATCCAGTTGCAGCGGGTTTCCCAGCGTGAAACGAGACTATCGTTAATGGGAGAAGTTGATAGCGTTCGATTACGAAAGGGTGTAATTATCGACGGGCGAAATCGGCTAATAATCGACTAGGTGGATGACCCTTTGGTCTTTTGGCTCTCAGCTTGCGAAATTGTGCTCACGGTTGCCGCGTTTGCAAATTCGTTAGCATCTTTGTCACGCTATCGGTGTTTCTGCCGTGGTATTTTTCTGGTGGACGAACATCGCGATGTAATTATTGAAACGTAGAGGATGTCCGAATATTAACAATAGAACTACCGATCTTTAATGGGTACTTAACTATAACGTGCACAGATTATAATAATTTCAGCGATACGACTGATGACCCTTTGGTCTTTTGGCTCTCAGCTTGCGAAATTGTGCTCACGGTTGCCGCGTTTGCAAGTTCGTTAACATCTTTGTCACGCTATCGGTGTTTCTGCCGTGGTATTTTTCTGGTGGATGAACATCGCGATGTAATTATTGAAACGTAGAGGATGTCCGAATATTAACACTAGAACTACCGATCTTTAATGGGTACTTAACTATAACGTGCACAGATTATAGTAATTTCAGCGATACGACGAATATGAGTGAATACATTGATTACGGTTCTTTCTAAATATGAGTTGGTACCAATTTTATTCTTAAAGCAGGTGTACGTGTTCGGTGATTGCAAGAAGGAAAATTCTGGGATCAGTCATTTTGTTTGGGTTGGTAGTTCTAGCGTTAAGGAGACTAGTTGAATTTTGTAGTCACTGAGCGAATATATTCTCGACGCACAATATATATAAGCGTGATTATAGGTGATTTAAAAATTCAATACGACTTTCTGTATTAACCCCTTGGCCTACGCGTTATCTCCCGATTGCGTGGGCCATAGTAAACAAGATCGGTTGCGCGCCGAGCAATTCAGCTGTTCAATCGTATCTCCGAACTTGTGTAAAATGTATATTTCTTATGACGTGTATATTTCGGCTCAACGAAGCACCACGACTTCGACTCCTGCGTATTGTTAATGGCACAAATTCCTCACCACGAGTCAGACTCGTGTTATTCGCTTATGGCACAAATTCCTCACCACGAGTCAGACTCGTGTTATTCGCTAATGGCACAAATTCCTCACCACGAGTCTCACTCCTGGTTGTAGATCAAAGGATTAACCCTTTGGACTCGAAGATTTCTGAGCTGTGAAGATGCAATTCGAAGCTCTTCTCATATTTTTATAAGTTCAGTGATACTCTTTATGTTAAAATTAAAAAAAGAAAATCGTGAATTTGCGTGAGAAACGAACGAATAGAATAATTTTATTTCGATGATCCTGATATGATTATCATCATCGATTATTTAAGTTATAGAATTAAAACAAACGGTGACTGAGAGTCACCTCTTGAGTGCAAAGGTAACTGTTAACATAACGCTATTACGATATAAATATGTAGGATTGGTGGACAGCAAACCGACTGGTAATGGTAAATAACAAACATGATTTATTGCGAACTAACTTATTCTAAGCTTTAAAGCTAAACTTTCTCTCAAAGAATCTCTCATAAATACAAGTTCCTATGTTACCTAAGTATTCTCCGTCTAAGATAGGGCCTGCTAGAAAGCCTTACCGAGTCCACTATCAGGCTCAGAACGAAACTCATCCTTTCCTTGAGTCCTTATACCTGCTACCTATCATAGCAAGATGGCCATTAGGATATTAACCGACAGCATTAGGTGAACCACATAGACATCGTTAAACCCCCCTGAGAGAGACCCCCACAAGCCACTAGCACGAGTGCACTAGGCCCAAAACGAAACGCCTTCCTTTTATCCTTCTACCTTCTACCTATCATAGCAAGATAGCATCTAGGCCTAAGGCCTAAGATAACACCAATCGACATCATCATAGGAAGCACAAAATAACTTCATAATAATCCCCTTAGGGGGCCCCTCACAAGCCACTAGTACGAGTGCACTAGGCCCAAAACGAAACGCCTTCCTTTTGTCCTTCTACCTTCTACCTATCATAGCAAGATAGCATCTAGGCCTAAGGCCTAAGATAACACCAATCGACATCATCATAGGAAGCACAAAATAACTTCATAATAATCCCCTTAGGGGGCCCCCACACTTTGAGAATGTGTAATTCTTACGCTTTCGATTGCTATATTTGGCACTTTGTTGGAGTGTCGCTATATTTTGGTAATGATGTAATTGAAAATAATGCAGTTGTAATCTAAATACAGCCTACAATCGCAAATCAGCGAATCCAAAGAAGAGTTGCGTTAAAAATTCGAAATGCCATTTAATCCTGACCAAATCACGTTGATCTTATCAATCGCTTCTTCCATCCAAGCGTCACGATTAACCTCTTCATAGACAGTCAGCCGGAAAAAGGGAATTTCCAACATAATCCTGCGCCAGGACCACGATCTAAGAACAGAAGCTTTGCCAAAACCGCAATTACTCCGGAAGAGTTTGAAACAGAGGAATTGGTTGGCGAGGGGGGCGCGGAGTCGCGACAGAGATGAGTCGGAAAACTCGAAACGTGGAAGAAGAAGCATTTGTCTGGGTGGAAAACGGCGTCGTCTTCGTTGGTTCGTCGCGGGCGTACCTCTGTTGGCGATAAGAGTCGCCAGGAAATTTGCCACGGCGCTATCTGCTGGTCGCTTTCCTCGGCCAAGTCGTTCCTTCGACGATGAAAAGAAGTACGACCGGCACGGACTGGCAGAAAAAGATGCAAATTTTCTGGGTAACTGCGTCGACGAAAATAACGGCCGAAAACGACCGATGCCGGTTTCATTTCGTGTCCCAGACCGGCGAGATGGCCACCCTGCAACCTCCCTGGGAACCTCTTGCCAACGGTGCACCCTAACTTTCGCAATTTTTACTATTCCCCGTCGTAAAGCCACGCTGATGTTTCTTTAACTCTTCAAGTTCAGCTTCCTGCTCCTTTCGTAGAGACCGTTTTGGGTGCGGTACTTGTGCTTTGTGTTCTCAACCACATTAGAGCCCACTGACGTTTATTTCCAATTCTTGTTATTGGGATTATGGGTAAAAACGAATAGCTATCGTTATATTATAATTATCTTTATTCTCTCTTAAGGAAGGTATATCTCAAGTACAGAGTAGAGAGTCAAAACTAGAGTGAAGAGAAAAAAGCATGCGACTGCAGCTCGTCCCGGTCCCTCAACTCCTATCCAACGTGTGAAACAAACACCTCACGCACTCTCGGAACCTCCCCAGCGCATAGTTTAAAGATACATCTATTTCTCTTGACAGATTAATTTTTGTATATTCGATACTGTAGAGATAGGGTGGTTGTTAAATAATATAACTACTATTTATTAACCATAAAATATAATATACAGTGTGCGGTGACGGCAAAGATTACGAATATAGATATCTATCAACTGAACTCTCACGACTACAACTAATAACACGATTACACTTAACAACACGAATACAACTAACAACACAATCCTTCACAACTCTCTCTCTAATAATTTTACTACGAAGTCTAACATACTACACCGTACTACGACATACTACATACTCCCTACTCACGCTCTTGCAGCCCTATTTAAAACCATACATTCTATCCTCTTTCATACCTATTCTCTCGTTCCCAATCACACTTTCCCACGCACTCCTTGCAATCTTACCCTCAGCGGGTCACGTAGCCCAAACACTCAAACGCATTCCTAAAGACACTCTTCACTTTCATCCGATACATTCATAAACATCCCGTCCACACGATCCTAGCGCACGGTCATTCGTCCTTTCGCATGCACTCTAGATAACATGCTGGACCCACTCATCCTGCGATACCACAATACGTTAAGACGTATCTTATTTTCAACGCTTGGATTCCGAGATATCGACACGAAAATTAGCGAAGTCAAAATAATTTTCAATATCTGTTTGTTTTAACTATGAAGATCATAGGTACAGAATTATATTGGTCCTAGATGTGTCTTGGTCGAATAAAGTATATTTCTGAAATCAGTGAACGGAATATGGTCAGACAGTACGAAATGAAATAGACCCAATACTGATCAGACACGGTTTAAGTAGTATAGACTGGACACGGGTCAGGCGAAGATCGAGTAGCATAGGTTAGCCACGGGTGAGAAACGACTTAAGTAGTATATATCAAGAGCTTATCAGACGTAATGTAAGAAAATCCTGTTATTTGGCATAACATCGCTTGGGCCCATTTATTATGGGCATACCAATATCAATTGTGTTCGTCTCAAGTTCCCGGTGCTCCCCAGCACAACGAGGAAGGCCACCACGGGGGTTTTAGTGGACAAAGATCCCTCGTAACTCCGTCCCCTCCCCTAAGGGGCGAGGTATCTTTGGAAGATTTGCCCATTATTTATAAAAGAAAAGCTGCATAATTTAAGAAGTATAGGTCAATCATTAGTGAAACTCACAATCAGTTGAAAGGGACAGTCTATCCTGTCAGACTTTTATCTATGTGAAGAATAATAGTATCACATTCTACTATGTCAAAATTCGCAATCATTGCAATTATAATAAATTTTCGCAGGAATTATATCGGTTACTTTTTGACCAACCATAAAATCTTGGGCAATTCCGAACATCGATAAAATCCTCCATTCGCGAAATAAAATCGGCGAAATTGTTAAACAGTCTGCGAGCGAGGGTCGCGCGAAGTTCAATTTGGGTCGACCCTTAATGGCGAGCGGATAATTGCCCGGTAACCAAAACGGGTCAGTGGAAAAACAATGAGGAGTAACAAGCAGACGAGGAAAGAAACGGCCTGACGCCGGATGATCGATCCGAGGATCAGCTGCCTCGAAATTCTCGTTCGCTTTCGTCTTCCGTCCTTTCGAGTCGCTCACGCTCGATTACGAATTAATTAACACTGCGCTCGTGAAACAGTTGTCAGGCGAATCAAAACACGTGTAGCTGGAATATTATCCAATAACGGAAGCGGTCGTTTCGAGGAAAGCCTGGCGAATCCGTCGCCGATCGAACGCGAATTTCGCGCGATCACTCGATCGTCGCTCGAGCATTTAATGGTTTTACATCGCGATACCTTCGCGTCCAAGAGCGAACGCGATCACTGTTGATCTATTACAGGTGCAAACGCCATCTGCATCCTTGAAATTGCGGCTAATTTCAGTGACTACTGAATCCTTCAATCGACAACACCGATTCGCGTTCAATAGCTTTTGGTTTTAAACTTAAATGTACTTTCTGTTCTTCCAATTGTTTCTAATTTACAATTATTCCAATCGTTTCCAATTTCCAATTATTCTAATTATTTCTATTATTACAATTGTTTGTCCCGAGCACCATTCTCGATTTTTAGTACTTCTTACACGCTCTTTTATACTCCTAATACTATGAAAATACCATGCTATAAAGCATACAAAATTATATAAAATTATTAATTACACGTTATATACTCGTAATATAAAATCCATATATATGTAGGATCGGATTTTGGGTGGATTAACTAAAATAATTGTAGAGATAGGGTGGAACACGAATAATATAAAACTATTTATTAACCATAAAATATTACATACAACGCGCGATGGCGGTAAAGACTACGAATATAATCTATCTATTAACTAAACTCTTATAACTACAACGACACAATTATACCTAATAACACGTTTGCACTTAGCAACACGAATACAACTAACCACACCTTTTCTCACAACTATCTCTACGAACTCTGATATACTACCCGTACTACGACAGACTCCCCACTCACGCCCTTGCATCCCTATTTAAAACCATACATTCTGTCCTCTTTCATACCTATTCTCTCTTTCCAATCAGACTTTCCCACGCACTCCTCCCAATCTTACCTTCAGCGGGTCACTTAGCCCAAACACTCAAACGCATTCCTAAAGCCACTCTTCACTTTCATCCGATATATTCATAAACATCCCGTCCACACGATCCTAGCGCACGATCATTCATCCTTTCGCACGCACTCTAGATAACACGCTCATCCTGCGATACCACATAATATTGGTGGCTTATTAATAGAATAAAATAAGCTTATACATAGAATGACAGCTATGAATCAAGAGAGATTCGCTATGGACACGCTTTTCTGATCTTTCTTAGATCGACTTAGACTACTTAAATGCTTTCTGACTGACTTCCAGACTGACTCGCTCGCACCCTTGCACCCCTGTTTAACCTCTTAGGCACGGCTGAATTTTGCGCGGGGCTGTTTCCCTGTACGGCAGAGTTCAAAGCGAATTACGTGTAAATGATACGGCACTGCAATGTGTGACGGATAATGCTATTCTTTACAGGAGTACATTGGAATGAAGCGTTTGATGATTAAATTATTGTATTATTTTTGTACGATGATTAACTATAGTGGCGCGTCGAACAGAAATATGACATCCGCGAAAGCCACTATAGTGGCGCCTAGTGCCTAAGAGGTTAAACCATTCATTCTGTCCTTCTTCATACCCAGGCTTCCCTTTCCAATCATGCCCTTTCCCACCAACCTTGGTGGGCCAGGTACTTCAACCACTCTGGACGCATCCCTAAACTTTCCCTCGACCCTAGCATAAACATTCTTTACCGTTAATTCCCTTGTACTCATTCCAATCCTACACATATATCTGCATACGTTCGTATAAGTCCCATTACAGCCAGAAAATAATTTTCCAATTGCCAATGAAATGGCGAAAATTTCTCATCCATTTTACAACAGATATCTAAATTACCAATTTCTGTCAAGGTAAGAATTAATTAATAATTTTCGTACTTTTAGCAATTACGATAATTACTTAAATTGCGAGTTCTTCTTTTCACTGTTTCGCGGTGAAATTAAAGAACGATACTCCGAGGAGAAAATTTGTTATGAAATGAAGGATAAAAATGTAGGAACATCGGTGACAATAAAGATCCTGCACTCTCGCTTACCCGATCAGCAACAGCGACCATATTTCCCGGAAAAATCAATCTTCCCGTAGCTCGCGTTGGCCATCGCTAACCTCTTGGCAGCCTGGGAAGAACTCCTTCGATTTTCCATCGCGATCAAAGTTCCATCACGAGACCCCGTTCCGCCGGAACTCTCGCAAACAACGCAAAAACCCATCTGCTAGAATAAAGAAACCGGGTAACAATGAACGAGGACCTATCCTCGAAGACCGTGGAATCTTCCGGAGGCTGGGAGAAATGGAGGCACCGTCGGATAGCCTTATTTTCCATGGATATATCGGGTGCCGAGAGAGAGGGGCCACGGAGAAGGATTCGAAAACACGTTGGGCCCCGTGACACGCGGAAACGAAGACGAGGGCTTACGCGTTGACGCGACGAAAGTAAATGACACCGGCTTGGCTGTCAACGGCTCGTTGGCAGAAATAAGGGTGACGGGGTGAGACGCGGGGGTGTGGAGTTTCATCCTCGAATAGTTCTGGATAGACAGTGCGTCACGGGGATGTTTTAAAGCGAGATAATCCGGTGAATTAGGTGAATCTATGGCCACCGGAGTTCTGTCGGGTGGAGGTGTGGCATAGATGCGTTAAATAGACGGAAGATCCTCGCGTTCAGTGAGGTTGAATAGCAGAGAGATGAACGACTCTGTGAAAAGGAAAGAGGGATGGCAGGGCCCAATATGCTTTGAAAGTAGAATCTCACAGGGTGGTTGGAGATTAGATACAGCGACGATACAACGTGACATGGGTTAGGTAGAAGTTGAACGACAGGGGAAGAAATTATAAATGTAGGATAAGGGTTAGAGATATCTTTATATTCTAGAGAATTCTTTATATTTGCCAATAAAACAGTATCCCTGTATAAATTCGGTCATAAATTCTGTGATGTCTCATAAGCCTGGTGATCCAGTACAGTGAGACCTGTTGAGTATAAGAATGACGAGTTAGTTACATATCTAGGGGATTCGTGTGTTAGGTACGAGTTCACTAGCAGAGAAACTTACGACTCGATCAAAAGGGATCACGGTCTCCATGTCGTTTGGAAATAGAATCTCACAAGAAGCCCGATTATAAATACTATTGAGTTAACTAGTACGTCACTATATCCCATTAATTTATTTGAGTCGATTTGTATAATTATGTCCAGTTAATTAAGTTCCTTTTACTCACGTTATTATTAAAAATTGGAAAATTTCTGAATCGTCTTTCTTTATTATAAACCTACTACATTAGAGGCACGGAAATCGTGCTTGAATCGTTCAGCAGACGCACAAAAAGTTACAAATATTAATTACAATAATAATAATAATAAAGTTAGCTTTATTACGTCTCAGGCCGTGCGCTGTAATACTAATCCTAAGAAACAGACGCGTTCCGTTCGTGAACATTCCCCAGTAATCCCCAACGCGTTTTCCTTTCAATAATCGTCATCATCTACCATTCGATACACTTAAAATTCACGTAATCGTATTAAACTCCTCTTTTTAATCTTATTACCTGTTTGATATTACCTATTGGACATATAGCGACCAACGTTCTCACCCTCGCCAATAGATGGATTCCTACGTGAAGGAATTTCTACGTAATTTACCTAGGTATCCTCTATATCGTATTAACAATTGCAGTATCGCAGGTTTTCCACCCCATGTACAGGTAGTCTTAGCTTAGAAAGTCACCGAGGGTTCGAAGGCCAGGTCAGGCCCTTAGCACGACCATGTTTCGTCATGTTAGGGGAGGCTTTTGGATAACGTTTACATGTTGGGGAAGATATAAAAGAAGGCAAAAGGTGGTTAGTAGATAGTTAAACCCATGACCTCACGCCCGCTCAAGTGTCTTCCCACCCTTGCAGGAGAAGGCGCGCCAGGGGCGCATGGAAGGGGTGATCACGACACTTGGGATGCCACTGATTGGGAAATTAACATTTTTCTAAACAACCAATCAACGCGCATCCTCGACATGCCAAGGCGAAGAACTGACTAGCGGAAAAGGGTCAGTCAACCACAACTTTGAAACAGTCAACTTCCAACTTTCAAACAGTAAGACCTTCTACTTCATCGCGACTCCGGGGAAGGGAGTAAGGAAGAAACAGATTAACATTCGGGCTACCAAACAACAATGACAGCTGTAGACCGTGAAACGTCTAGAGCACCCCACGCGTTCATAAGAAGGAAATAACTTCGATACACTCGCAATGCGTAGGAACATCAACATTCGTGCCATTACTCGACCTCGTACACTTGCATTCACACTAATAAAACCAAATCCACAATAATTAGAAGTAAATTAAACCGTTCAGGCTATCCTTCCTCATCCAGATGCAAAATCAGCGTGCAAGCACGACGAAACCGAAACAGCCATTGCGAGATGATCGCGATGGAGAACTGGCTAGGACACTATTCACCTCTCAGTTTCTACTGGCTTCCTCCCCGTGGCCTGACAGTCGTCGTCAAACGATTAAGGCAAGCTCGCAAAGCGGAATAGCGTTAATAACCGCGTGGTGCAATCTGGGAAGCTAAATCCCGGAACAATCTCGCGAAACGGAGCGGCTCTATGGCCCGTGCAGCTGCATCGAAACACGGTTGGCTCCTTGTTCCGTGGATCGTTTCGTAAGCGGCCGCTTAATTTACCGGCTCGTGTCAGCTGCAGCGGACGGAAAAAATCGCTCGGCTATGCAAGATCCGACGATGTTTTCGCGTAGCTGCGTGGCAACCGGATGGAAACGCCGCGCGCGAACCATCTGGTAATAATGTTCGGTTCGAGAACACGCCGGCTACGAGTGTTTCCAGCCGCGTGGCCGCCGCTGCGGCCGGGAAGAATCGGGCTGGAAAGCGATCGAGAACGGGCCGTTGGACGCGAACGAGGATGAGAACACGGTGAACTCGCTAATTGCAAAAACTGCCTGCGGCCGCGTCCACCGTTCCCTCCGTCGTTGGTTCTTCCACTGCGGCTGGGAAAGAAACGGGGAGGCGCGTGGAACACGGCCATCAGGTCCAGCCCGCGGAGAACTTTCCGCGTCTTTCGTCCTCTCTGCGTGTGTCAGGGCACGTGTTTAATTAATTCCAGAATTCGTTTATTTCAATTTAGCCTAAGGTCAAATCGTCGGCCATTTCTTGGTCGTTCGATGGACGACAGAAGGGTGTCCCTCTGGGGTTGGGTTAGATAAAAGAGATAGGGAGGGTTCTTTAAGTCTTGCGCTTTTTATCTTGTTTTTGATTTGACAGGATTATTTGGGTAGGATAGACGAGGGATTGTGATGGGTCAGATGATAATTTTTAACACTTTGACTGCCACGGTGGTCATATATGATCGGCCACGGTTTCTCCTGTGACACCACGGTGGTCATTGGTGACCAGAGCACTTGAACTACTTGAACTACATTGAATGAAAATTGACAGTTAGTGCATTTCGAGTATCACCGCTAATTAGAAGATACTTTGAAATAAAAAGTACCTCATGGAACAATTACAAATTTTTATTAGAACATCAAAAACATATTAGAACAAATCTTGCATCTAGCGGTGCACTTCCGTGACGTCCTGAGGGAAACATGTGACTTCGACGTGGAAGTCAATGGGTTAACGATTTGAACATTGAGAGGGTATCTCGGTGTTGGATTTCGTTGGCAAGAGAAGTTATATTGGAGGAATTCTCTTTATTGGCTGACTTTTTCTTACACACTGACATGACAACTACTATCGACGGACTCTTCGTAAGTCTTAACTCTCGATTCTTAACTAACAATTCTGGAGACTAACCGACTCTTGACTCATTAACTCTCTTAACCGAAATTTTCCACGGAGGGTTTTTCAATTTCTCGTCCGCTTTCTCCTTTTATAAGGAGAAAATTAAAGATCCCCAATTGGTCCAGCTCTCCAGATATTATACGATCCGTGGGAAATGTAAAAAGGTGTATATATAGGTGGTTCGTGAATTGTTCGCTCTTTTGTGGAACGCCAGCTGCGTTTTATCTTTACGACACTGGCAACGCGTGCCATTTTCACGTTCCGCAAAGTTTTTCCACCCTCTCATTGCTGATGGACGCACTGCAGGACATTGGGACGTCTCTGTTTCGCGTATTAGCGATATCGCGGCGCGATAAATGGTACGTGCACCCTCTGTGCTCCCATTTTCATCCTGTTTTCCAACGGAACTCCGATGTCAGCGGGATTTTTCGCGAGTCGTGGTCGATATGATCTTTGACATTTCGCAAATTATATCTCTAATAACGATTCGATAACCCTCGTGTCTATAAAATATTATAAAAATTGCGACTTTAATTATCCCTTCGTGGAAACTTTGGTATCTCGTCTTCTCTAACTTCTGTCAAACTTGTGTCAAATTTCTATCAAACTTCTGTCAAACTTCTTTCAAATTTCTGTCAACTTTCTGTCAACTTTCTGTCAAGTTTCTGTCAACTTTCTGTCAACTTTCAGTCAACCTTCTGTCAAACTTCTGTTAACCTTCTGTCAACTTTTTGTCAACTTTCTGTCAACTTTCAGTCAACCCTCTGTCAAACTTCTGTTAACCTTCTGTCAAATTTCTGTCAACTTTCTGTCAAGTTTCTGTCAACTTTCTGTCAAATTTCTGTCAACTTTCAATCCACCTTCTGTCAAATTTCTGTCAAATTTCTGACAACTTTCTGTCAAACTTCTATCAAATTTCTGTCAACCTTCTGTCAAACTTCTGTCAAATTTCTGTCAACTTTCTGTCAAGTTTCTGTCAACTTTCTGTCAAATTTCTGTCAACTTTCAATCCACCTTCTGTCAAATTTCTGTCAAATTTCTGACAACTTTCTGTCAAACTTCTATCAAATTTCTGTCAACCTTCTGTCAAACTTCTGTCAAATTTCTGACAACTTTCTGTCAAGCTTCTGTTAAATTTCCGTCAACCTTCTGTCAAACTTCTGTCAAATTTGGAAACCCAGGAAACGAAGGAAAATTTATTAAAAACATTGCGATTCCTCCGCAACGACTTCCCCATATTTCCAGCATTTTCTCTCTTACTCGCGATTAAAATTACAAAGATGAAAATTCGTTTGCATCGCAAACGCAGCGAGATTCGAGAAATATTTTAATTCGACCCCGGCATTACTGCTTCGGATTCGACGTGGAAGCGTGCGAAGGTAATAACGAGCACTGGTGGCACACGCGTGCAGCAGGGAAATTGCAGTTTGTCGGAAAAAGCGACTTTGTGTGCAGAGCAAATAACGATGGATACGTAAGAGACACGCGCTGGCGCGAGATGTGTTCGGCGATTAAACGACACGTTTGCAAATAACAGGACCGGGGTTGGTCGATATTTCGAGCAAGCCATCATCTTGCACCGGAGGAACGTCCGATCAATTACACGGTTCATTCTGCTCGCGACTGATTGCAGGTTCTACAGTCTCTTCTAATGTACGATCAATTACGCTTTCTCTCTGCTTAAACGCCACGCCCGTTGAAATATGACCGAATTAACGGCCGTATAACATTCTAACCCCCGGGTGGCCGGGGTTCTGTACAGACGTCCAGACGAAAGTCGTTTGACAGCTGCGGAGATAAGGCGCGTCGATCAATTTATAATTACCGAGTCGTAATCGTCTTTTAATTAAGCCTCGTTCCGAAAGAATGCTTAGCTAAATGGAAGAGTAATTAAGTGGCTCGAGTAGACCGCTGTAAAGAAGACAGATCGGTATAATCACCACACCGAGGAGTTTCAACACCGTTCACGCGATATGTTCTACGATTCGTTCAATGGACGACCACGTATCGCGTGAATTTCGTTATTGTTTCGGTTTAATATGCGCCTCGCGTCCCGATACCCTAATTAGATCGATGCAAACGCCTCGGTCTAATTTCGAGATTGTTACTTCGCGAACAAACGAGTAAATTCAGCGCGAGGTCGGGAGTTGTCTGACCATGCGCGTGTACTTTCTACTTGCCGCTGGATTCCCCGTTCACCTACTCGTGCCTCGTTACTCCTGGCTTTTCGAATTCCCACGCAATTTTCATTCCCGATTTTTAACTCGGATATACCTATTTCAATTTTTCTTTTTATATATATGTAGGATCGGAGTGGGTGGATTGGATAAAGTAACGTTGCTTTACTGCTTCTTAAAATACAATAAGCTTATACCTATATTATCGGCCACGAAACTAAAGACTCGCTACGAATACGCTCGACTTTTACTCGTTAGACGTTATCTCGAAGACCGTGAAGGACTGTCCTCGCCCGCGCCCTTGCACCCTTATTTAAACCGTTCATCCTCCTCATTCATACCCCGACTTTCTTCTCCAGTCATGCTCCTTTCTCACGCAACCTCGGTGGGCCAGGCACTTCAACCACTCTGCACGCATCCTTAAACTTTCACTCGACTCTATCATAAATAATCCTTATATTCGATCCCTGCGTACATGGTCACTTTCATTCTAAGTCCAGACACACTCGACATTTCCCAGAGCCACACTTATTCCATTCCCACATATATATATATTTATTTCCACGAGTGTTTATTTCATGAATATTAATTGGTCGGAGGGTGCATTTATAAATTGTAATAGACTTCCGTTACTCTCTAATTGATTTTAATTATTTTTCAACGAAGCACACGAAATATTTATTATTATTGACATTATTATTAATAACAAAAATTATCTCTCAGTCTCGCGGATGCGGATTTACTAGAGACTCCCCTGCGACAACCGGGACATCTCCACCCTCGATTAGGGGTTAATGCCGGAGTCCTTGTACATAAGGTAGACAATGAAATCGCGTAGGCGAAGTTCGGTATTAGGGAAGTTTCCCCTTAACCTTATCCGAGATAAAATAATATAACCGTAAGAATGGAGACAGAGAACGAGAGCCATGTTAAAATACAGTAATTCGATTTCGTATTCCCCGATAATCCGATTATACTTAACGCATATACATTTCACTACCCACGCGTCACTTTAATTGCATTATTCGAAAAGTTCGTGACACTTTCGACAGTCGTTATACCCTGCTGTGTGTTCAGCGAGAATTTCGGAGAATTATTTATCGCGAACTTTTGCCAAATAACGGATCGCCAAACTCAAACTCAAACCAGTACTATCCTATTTGGGGATTAAATATAGCAATTACACGGAAAAATTTTAATTTCCTATAATACTATATAGGAAAGTGGTAAGGTGTAAGGGACTACACACGGTAGGGTTGAGTTAACACTTTTCTACTTGCTTTATTTATTTGTGACTAATACAGGGTCTCAGTGCAAGGGGTTTTAATGCTCTCGTTATTTGGAAAAAATTCTTCGAGTCTCCCTCTGATTTTAGGAACATTCCTTAGAAGCTTGGGAGACACCCTGATTGGTGAACGTCATGTTGGGATCGTTAACCAATCAGGTATTTTCCGTGCAACTAATCGAGCCCTTGGCGATAATAATCCTTACACTCTTGGCGAATTTTTTGGGAAATTTTGTCAAAATTCGGTGACGTAGGGGTGTGGGGTTCCTCCCCCACCTTTATTTGATATCGGCTAGGTCGCAGATATCCTTCTTGGTGGTGCAGCTAGTAGGGACGGTAGGAAAAGGAAGGGATGCGTTTCGTCCCGGGCCTGCCTTAGCCGTTTCAGTGCCAAGCGGCGCGATTGCGCTTCTTCTATTTTGTGTCCAAAAGTGCCAGCGCTCTGAGCTGCGAAGCTGACAATCAGCGCGCTCGGTTGGTGAACGCGGAATATGAGAAGCGCTATCGCGCCGCTCGGCATTTTTGGACACGGAATATGACAAGCGCTATCGCGCCGCTTGGCAAATATCGATTGGGAAACAATAATGACCCGTGGCACTCAAACGGTTAGACACTGGGATACTATTGGAAGGTCGGGAAGTTATATATATATATAGGAATTGGAGGTTTTTCGAGGACTCGCAGGAAAGTCCTCGAAGACGGAATCCATCTAGCGGTGAGGGTGAGAATGGTGGTCGCTACAGGGGGATTTCCTGCGGTCCCCGGCGTGGCTAAGGTCGCCTGTGGTCTCTTGGTTCTTTCGAAGAACCCCCCAAGGCTTCATGGTACCCGTGTGAGCTGTTCAGTCCCGAACTGACTAATTCTAAGATCAAAGGACAGCAACATGTGCCATAATAAAATCTTCGAATTTAGCTTAAAACGAAGGACGGCTTTTTCAAAAACAGCTATGTCCCATAAATCCTCTCGACCCCCTTTTTGGTCGCTACAACTATATAACACCGTCAATCAAGAAAACAAGGGTCGCCGGTGTGCTCTAATCTCGACATAAAAATAATTTATAATTTTCGAAGCAAAAAGCAAAAATTTGTTCATCCGAAGAACCAAAATCGTTACCAAAAATGCACGCGAAAACGTGTCCTCCGATCGACAAAATCCAAGCAGCTTAATCTCCCAGGCCCCGGAGTTAGTGGCAACGAGAGTGGTCCGGCGGAGGGTAGTAAAAACGGAGAACAGAATCGTGAATCCCGGTTTCATTCGCTTTCACGCAACGCGTAGTAAAAGTCTGATGGGCCGGACACCGGCGCTATTCAATACTCTTTGGGGGATTTAAGCAGTGATCGATGAAATCGTATTTCGCGGCAATTCGCTGCAGGCTTGCCAGTGGTTACGAACGACCGCACGCGTCACTCGTTCGGACACGTTGGACCAGAGCGAAACGCGCGCGAGCGTGGCCCCAATTAATTTGCAATCGATTATATGGGCCGCGTTTTAACGTCGCGTAACAAGCAATTCGTACCTGCCTCCAGCTCGTACTCTCGCGTTATATTTTACCGTTGAGATATCAAAGAAGGACGCGGATTTAAACCTGCGGTGGGAGGGGGGCAACCACGATTTCGATAAACGGGGTCCGCTTGGAGAAAATGGGTACTTCTCTTGGCTTATTAAAGAATTGCTCCTCGTTGCGAGCGTATTTTCTCCCTGACGAATAAATGCATTCGTATTTAGATTAGGATGGATCTCCATGGAAACTACCGCCGGGATCCGAGATACGCTCCTGTCAAGATTTATCCGTTTAATACGCGCAATAACGAGGACCATAATAATAATCCTTTAGGAAAAGATGGAGATTCTGTTTACCCACGAGATGGCGTTTCTATTTCTTTTCTTTTTATTAACGAGTACGCAGGTGTACAATTTGCCACGCGAGCATTTTGTACATTTTGCAGGATTTAGATATACGTAAGATTTTATGTTCGTCCGTGTTATCGAGACGAGTAATTTTTCTGAGAAAATTACCGAGAGGTTTTAGTTTCTAAAAGGTATCGTAACGACGCGAATGGTGATTTCGATTTTGGATGGTGTCCGTTGTGATAAAGGAACCGTAATGTTGCAGATGTCCTGACAGCGGGCCCCGGGCCACCAGGATGCCGACAGACGACGACTATGGCCGAAGAGAACGTCTCCTATTGCACCAGCATCCGATCCCTCAGTACGGGTCCTCGTCATCTCCGGTTCCAGGATCGAATACCGGGACGTCTGGAAACGTCGGGTCCCAGATCGGTTCCACTAGCTCCTCGGACTGTTACAAGCAACAGCAGCAACAGCAAACGGACCTACGAGCGAGCGCGTCGAACGTCGGCAGCCAAGACCGTTACCAATCCGAACAGTCCGCTCAAGGGAACGAGCACGTCGATTATGGCGGCCGGGAACGAATGCCCGGCATCGAGAGGCACGACAAGTCAACGGAGAAGCCGACGATCGACGATTTCCCAAAGTCCTGCGCGGAAACGCGCTCGATACAGCCGGGTTGCGAGCGATACAGCCATTATCAGAGCCAAGACAGGTTCGGCCAGTCCTCTTTGCAAACGCACCACCAGTTCACCAGCGCGGGCAGAGCGAGCGCGGCTGGACAAACGTTGTCTCAGAACGTTCTGGCCGAGCGTTTTCCACGCTTCAACGAGCTCACCGGCCTCCACGGTGAGCAGAGATTGTCCTTGGCTCCGAGCGAGCGCTTTCAACCGGCTAGCAGCACCGAGCTTCGCTTTCACCACCCACCGAGCGAATTGGTGTCCAGCGGAAACGAATACGCCAACACCAACATCCTGGTGTCGGGCTGCGCGACTAGTCCATTCTCATCCGAGACGTTCCCCTCTCCCCCGTCGCCGGCACCCGCGAACGACCGTTTCGTCCCACCACCGCCCCTGTCGCCCAGCCCAAGCGAGAAGTATGCCTCTACCCAGAGTCTGGCTGGTTATCCTGCTGCTGATAGGATTCTGGCCCCAGGTTCTCCAAGCACCAAATATGGCGGGGGCACAGCACCAGCCTCGCCAATGCCAGCTAAGGACCGATTCTCTTCGGCGGAACGATTACTGGCCAATCAACAGTCGTCGGGTTCTATGCACGAGCCCGGCAAGGATCAGCAACGATACTCTGGAGCCAGCGACCGTCTGCTGTCCGGCTCGTCGCCGGTGTTGGGAAGTCTACAAGCCAGTCTACAAGGCGACAGGAGCGGCATATACGCCGCGAGCAAGGATTCTACCGGATCGAGATACGGCGCCATTTCCACGGACCGATTGCTCTCCTCGTCACCTATACACGCCCCAGTGCCAGAGAGGTTCGCCGGCAAGTCGACCGACAGATATCTCGGGGATTCGCCGGTACACGAACGATACCATCGGCAGGAAACGACATCAGCCGTTCACCACGATCGTTACACGACGATATCGTCGAGCACCGAAAGATTCCTCTCGAATTCGTCTAATCCCGAGGCCGCCGGTCATCAGCGATACTCGTCGACGGAGAGGTCCTTGCAGGTGTCGGGGAACGGCAACAACGAACAGAGACGATTGTACACGGATCGAGGCGTGGAGACGGTCTGTCAGAAATACACGGATCGATCCAGCGGCTCCCCGGCACCTACGGATTTCAACAGATACTCCAGCTTCCAGGAGGTCGGCAACGCTCAGTCCAGATACGTCAGCACCGGGGATCGTTTCAACGATCTCGCGATACAACGCTGCGGTCAATCGCGGGCAAACGATAGATTCTGCGTGTCCACCGATCGCTATCTCGCCGGCTCGTCACCGGGACACGACGCGAGACTCGCCAATACCGACGCGTCCAGGTACGCTGTCTCGGGATCGTCCACGGAACGGCTGCTCTCCGCGACGTCCTCCTCGTCCTCTTCCTCCACCGACACCGTCGCTCGATATCATTCCTCCTATACGAATACCACGGCCAGCCAGTCCGCGACGTCCAACGATCGTTTCACCTCCATCTCACCCACTCCCGAAACGGCCAATGCCAATCTTCGAACGGGGACAGTCGGAGGATCGAGCAGCGGCGCGGCGAGTTCCGGCTATCAGGGTACGACAAAAAGCAGCGCAGTGGACAAGTATCTCCAGGTGTCAAAGTCCGTGCAGAGCTACGCCAACGAGCGCTACAACGTCGGCAATCCTGGCGATCAGTTCGACAGGCTCAGCCAGGATCGCTACGACAGATTCTCGAATCCCGTCACCGCCACCGACCGATTCGCCGCTTCGTCCGCTGCTTCTGATCGTTTTCACTCTGCTACCGATCGATATTCTCCGGTTCGCACCGCGGACAAGTACCTATCGCTGCCGAAGCCTAAGGATCGATACACCGGTCGCATAACGCCGATCTCCTCCTGCGGTACGTCCGCGGCCGCCACCTCTACCGATCGAACTTACAGCTCGACCAGCGCCACCGGAAGCTACGTGCCGCCAACCGCGCACACGCCTGTCGAACGATACGTGCCTCAACCACCTCCGGAGGTTCTCTACCCGGACAGATATGTCGACAGATACGTACCACCCTCAGCACACACGCCTACCGATCGTTACGTGCCCACCAACGATCCCGCTGACCCGTACATGAGACGAGATCTAGGATTCCATCATCATTATCGGCTACCACCGCCAGCCGGCTATCCGTACCATCAGTCGCACTTCCGGCTTCGCGGTTTCGCCTACGCGTCACCGGGTCGTCTCGGCGGTAGCCCCGGCTCTAGCAGCTCCAGCAGCTCCGCGTCTAATCAGAGGGATGGCTTCTCCATGTCCCCCTTGCTGCGACCCAAGGTCCGTGCCTCTGCGGTCGAGTTCCCGACCACCACCACCGGTGTCGTCGCACGCCACGTTTGCACCAATCCGCCATCCTGCTGCAACGAGGCGTCCGGCAACGGCAGGTCTTGCTGCCAGGCCATCAGGAGATCCTTGCCGCCAGGGGCGCTACCGTCGATACCTACGCAGCCGTCTTGGTGAGTCTTTCTTTTCGAGCTTTCTTCTTCTTCGCAAATTGTACAAATATTTTATTCCACCGTCGTTTATCTGTTTCGTGACAGAACGGGATTGTCGGGTGGAAATTTAAATTATACCCATTCCTCGCTTGCACGCCTTTTCGGTATACTTATACCCATTTTTCTTTTAAATTTTCGACCCCTGATCTCCCCTATTCGTCCCCCTTTCTCACTGTCTTTCTCGGTACTAGAGGCACATCGTGTGAGTGATTTTACCGTCCAGTACCTACCCCTAGGATTTAATTCGCACGACTCCCATAGGCGCGGGATCGAGATACGCTTAATTAGCAAAATAATACAGACAATCGTGTGAATAACAAACTATAATTGCGAGAGGACTACAGGAAAGTCCTGAAAGCTTCGATCATAGGCTTTGGACATTTCTTAACCCTTTCGCTTTGGCAGTTCAATCCTCCGAACTACCGTCACTGAACGAGAGCGTGCGCTAGACATGTGCATACTGTGCATGGTTTCTGCATATACGTTTTCCTAAGTCTTAAATAACAACTGTGCCGAATAAAACAATCGTACACAGATTGCACTTGTGTACGCATCATTTGGATGCCGAATATATGGGGTGTTCGAAGCGAAAGCGTTAACACTTTAATGAGATTAACAAATAACGTCTCCGTTCGTCCGACCGTTGTCATTTATAGATTGTCCCTGGTCGGCCATTGTTATTTCGCTGGTATGATGTTTTCCACGGCTACTCATGGGTCTTGACCAAGTCGTGGACAAGGTGCCACGACCCTTGCCGATGTTCAGCCTAACTTGTCTTATATAATATACTTGGAACAACAAATAGTGGATGACTCTGAAGTGACATGTCAGGTATAATAAAAATATGCTCATAACGGAGCAACGGATTATTTGCAATAAGATGAAAGTGTACTCGAGGCATGGTCGCATTCGTACCCAGAGTTCCCGTTCCCACGGTGTCGAATGATCGCGTGCGGAATAAAAGAGGGAAGTTAATTTTCGCCGACGAACGAAGTTCTGCCGAAAACTCGAATAGATTCCCAGCCAAGTCGGACTTACAGGGAGATTCTCGTTACCGCGTTAATTCTCGGGGAGGGTGCGGTTGCGGGTGGGAGAAAAAAAGAAATTAATTGCCGTACAAATGGAGGACAGGGGGTGCGGATGAGAGGAACGCGCCCGGGGTTGGAGCAGTGTAGCCGGGGATTAAGGAATACTCGGATCCGGATAATATACGTGTCCCGGGTAATCATACGCCTTCGTAATAAAGCTCGCGAATTAGAATACGAGAGCCTTAAATTGCGAGATGAATATTATTTATAGCGAGCTAGAGGGAGGGCCAAGCCTGTCCACGTAGACTCGTGTATAATATCGCGATAGCCGTGACTCAATTTCCCTCAGTTTCCCTCGATATTAAAGCTTCTGGCGAGATTACATTCGGTAACACACGGTTTAACTTTCGTCAGGACGCCGGAGTATGTTGTGCGTGAATTTATAGTGCCCTTAATATTCCGATACTGACCACGTGCTAAATGTTTGATCGTTAGCGTGGAAGTTTGCGCCGTATTGGACTCCGGATAGAATTGATTAAATCCGGAGAGGGACTTTAAATTGAAACACATTAGCTACCCGAGGGTGGTCCGTTCTCCTCCATTTTTCCCATCGAACGGCTATTTTTTCACCGCTTCCTCGCGCACCACGGGCATCGAATTTTCCAGTCAGAGAATTTTTTACCCGAAAACGGATCTTTTCAACCGAGTCATTTAAGGAATTTTCAATTTCGAGTAGAATATCGTAGAAGATATACCGTTATCTTCCACAAGCTTAATTGCTAATTTGGATTCGAATAGGAACGTCATCGCGTATGTCTGTTTATTTCTGATACACGGTGTGGGATAAAATGGCGGATGCTATGATCCTCGGCGTTTCTCGAGTAACTTCGAAGCTGTTAAGGTGTACCTTGACAAAGAACAGTCACAGAATTATAAATAAAATTAGATTGAGAATATCATGGTAGATGTAGAGTACGAGGGGTCCTCCCCTACGGTTATTGAAGTCAGACTGGTCGTAGGTACCCTCGTGTGACGGCGGTGCTAGAAGGGATGAGAGGGAAAGGAAGGGATGCGTTTCGTCTTGGGCCTGCTGCTTGTCTCATCAGTAAGCCTTCCTAGTAGGCCCTGCCCATAGACTATTACTAGGATACTATTGGAAAGTCTGGAAATTATATTACACAGAAAGCGAAGATTTTCCAAGGACTTGCGAGAAAATCCTCGAACCTCCTTAAAGTCGGTAGCCATCTGGCGGCGAGAGTAAAAATGACAGTCGCTATAATGATGTACCGTTACTTTTAGCAATGTTAATGATAATTTGGGCTCGAATAGGAACGTCATCGCGCATGCCTGTTTATTTTTGATACACACTGCAGAATAAAATGGCGGATGCTATGATCCTCGGCGTTTCTCGAGTAACTTCGAAGCTGTCAAGGTGTTCCTTGATAAAGAGAAGTCACAGAATTATAAATAAAATTGGATTTTAGATATCGTAGAATATTTTAGGGGAGTCCACCCCTACGGTTATTGAAGTCAGACTGGACGTAGGTACCCTCGTGTGGTGGTAGTGCTAGAAGGGATGAGAGGGAAAGGAAGGGATGCGTTTCGTCATGGGCCTGCTACTTGTCTCATCAGTAAGCCTTCCTAGTAGACCCTGCCCATAGACTATTACTAGGATACTCTTGGAAAGTCTGGAAATTATATTACACAGAAAGCGAAGATTTTCCAAGGACTTGCGAGAAAATCCTCGAACCTCCTTAAAGTCGGTAGCCATCTGGCGGCGAGAGTAAAAATGACAGTCGCTATAATGATGTACCGTTACTTTTAGCAATGTTAATGATAATTTGGGCTCGAATAGGAACGTCATCGCGCATGCCTGTTCATTTTTGATACACACTTCAGAATAAAATGGCGGATGCTATGATCCTCGGCGTTTCTCGAGTAACTTCGACGTACACTTTGTCAAGGTGTATCTCGACAAAGAGAAGTCACAGAATAATAAATAAAATTGTATTTTACACAGGAGGCTTAGTACCATACGACACAGTGGATCGAATTATTGGAAAAAGTTTACCATCTTCGAAATATTTTTTTAAACGTATCAAAAATCAACATTTATCTCCTACATGGCAATGTTTGCTATCGGTTCCGAATTCAGGGCACGAAAATATGTAAAATGATTTTTCAGTTGGAAAAAATAAAATCTCGATCTGCTTTTGTTCCCATCCCTGGTTCACCGTTTCGTGGAACAGATGAAATTTGTAGGAAAAATGGACATTTTGAGTAATACCTTTCCACGCTGTTAAAAGAACGATACGGTGCATCGTCACGTGTGACGTGTACTATAGCACTTCGATTACTATTGTCTACGTATATCACGCTTGTATACATAATCCTGTATTAATTCTTGTCCCATCGATGGCCTATTGTGCATCGACAGGTACCAAATTCGATATAGGGGATAGTTGCTGTCGTAGAATTTTCCCACAGAGCGAATAAATACCCTGTTAATATCCATTCCGAATGCTACCTGCAGGAAGCAATTCCTGTCGACCCGTCGGGCACGCTAGACATCGAATTTCGTAGCTGCGAATGAACTTGCAGCGGAATTTTGCGATAATTCGCGCTAACGCGGATTTAGTTACGAAGAGGTTAACTCTGCAGGATTACGCGAATGTCAGGGAAAAGATGGTTGAAGTCAAACCACTCCCGATGTATATCGTCACTAGGTCTCGTTGTTCAGGATTATTAAATCACGCGTTGGCACATCCTGGGACAAACCACAGACCCAGAAGACCCATTACGGTCTTCTGGCAGCCAGATCCTAATTGCTGTTTTATTTCAATTTCGGTATTTTATATTTTCTCCATTTTCAATATATTTTACAAACTGTTCCTTATTTCCTCTTTCTTTAGCCACTATTTTAGAATCCAGACAACAGCACTTAGGATTTCGCTGACAATAGTCCTGTAAAAGTAAGGACCAGGCCATGTGCGATGTCATAACTTTGGAAGCCATTAACACTATGTTTACGGACACTATCTGCATACCTATTTCTAAGGACACCTGTCAAATTGACAGGTAAAGGAAACCACGTGCCTTTTTCTTTAACGATTAGTTTAATTTAAAAACAATTATATATTATACTAACAGCCTTAATACAAATTAACCCTTTATACTCGAGAGATAACTCTCAGTCGTCATTTAATCAGATTCTAAAGATCGACGTTAATTAACATGTCAAATTTAAAATTACCTAACGATGCGTGGAATGTCGAAGAAAAATAATTCCACGTCTTAATTTGCATATGATTTCTCATTTACTATTTTAAAAACATCGTCAACTCTATGACGGAAAGTCTTCGAATTATTATTTTTCAATAACGAAAAAGTCGTCGAGTGCAAAGGGTTAACTAAATCTGTTACCATCTTATAATTGAAGCAACCCTTCCGTCAAATTCACGGGTTCCGTAAATCTGGTGTTAAGTAAAACGCGTTCCTACGAAGGAAATAACTTCTATCGCGACGCGTGGTAACAATAATAATCAAAGTTAATAAACGAAATATCAAAGACTAAATTGTCTAACAAGTAGTAAAACCATAGAGGTTTATCACACTAGCCTGATCCGCCGCCTGGTAACAGAGTACTCGCCAGGCGTCTGACGAGACTTTGTTTCACGGTTGATAATCTCTGTTTAAAACGTTATCTAAAAATGAACCGGAATGTAGGCCGCGTCCACATTTAGCAGTCGCGCGGAAGCCGCGAGCACAGAAAGGGTCGTTACTTTCGTGGCAGTAATCAGGTTAATGGAGTATCGTGGCCCACTTTATTTTTTCATCTTCATCGGCTCCGCGCATCCCTCTGACTTTGCAGCCTCCCTTTTCCGCGTTTCAAAGTCAATGATGCATTACTACCCGAAGATTTCGCTCGTCTCCGCCAGACCAACCCCCTCTGCCGAATCTTGGACACATTTTTCTCCTTTCTCCGCGTTTTTCCACCCTTTTTTTTTTATTTCAGAAGCACGCATTGTCTCCTCGCGTGCATGCCTGCGTCCCAACAAAGATATATTTCCCAGCCGAAAGAGGAACAGAGGATTTCCGCGTGTAAGCGTATTCGAATCCGGGGCTACTCTCGCAGCGATGAATGCGCAGTTTAATATCGATTGCGTGCGATACCGCTGCAACGAGAATCGCTCCTATCGATGGATAATTCCTCGGCTCAGATTTTCGTTATTCATACCGTTTTCGTGGCAATCCAGGGAGCACTGGAATTCGCGTGTACCGCTGGGATATATGTCGGCTTCGCGAATTCCGCGAAAATTCGCTGCTTGCGTTAGTTTCCCTTCGATCACCGTCGCCATTGCTTGCTCTAGTCTTTGGTTTCTATTGGCTGGTCTAGTCGACACGTCTAGGAATCATATCCAAGATTGCTGGAACCTTTGACGGTTAAATATGCAACGTTAACCTGGATCCAAACGAGATCCTTCTTAAGCTGATTTTGACAGACGGTCATTTAATATTTATACCGTCATGGATATGATAACACGTAAGAATGATAACACTCTTGTCGTCAGACGAAGCTCTGACAGCTGCATCTTCTTACCAGGGGAGTGCAAATACTTTGGATCATTGATTTAGTTCAAACTGTTGTAAATTATAAATTAATAATTATTAATAATTAATTACAACTACGATCATGCAACGATGGTGACAGGTCTGTTAGAGGTTTCAGGCTAATACCCATCTTAGGATTTCAAGGATACTTGGATACTATGCAGGTATCAAGGGGTCGGGTTTTAGATTTAACACTTTGTGCTCGACGACTTTTTGGTTAAAGAAGGATACGAGTTGAAAAATTGTCAAATTGATGATATTTTTGAGCAGTAAATAAGAAATCGTATAATAATTAACACGTAGAATTATTTAATTTTGATATCTCGCACAATGTCAATTTTAAATTTGATATATTAATTAATATCGAGCTTCGAAATTTTATTAAATAGCGACTGAAGGGCACCTCTCGAGTGCAAAGGGTTAAAAGGGTTAAGAGGGCCATCTGTCTCTTGCAGGACTCTAATGTATAAGAACAGTATAAAACGCTTTTAAAATATTGTGACCCATAGGGGCGTGTTTAAAGCTCTGTTTTTACATTCGCATAAGTGTATACATTTCACCTATATTAACCTTTATATATCTATTACTGTACACCTGAATACGATTATATCCCTGTACGCTGAAGGCTTTGATTTCCTTCCTGAAATTCCAGCACAAATTTTTCAGGGTTGTAGATTTAACCCTTTGCACTCGAGAAGTGATCTTTAATCACCGTTTCATAAAATTTGGAAGATCGATATTAATTAATATATCAAATTTAATGTAATATAACAGTGTGTGAGGTATCGAAGTCAAATAATTCTACAATTTTTTATTTACTGCTCAAAAAAGTATCGTCCGTTTTTTAGTAGAGAATCTTTGAATTTCTACTCTTCCTTAGTCAAAAAATCGTCGAGTGCAGAGAGTTAATAACCGTGTTCTAGAAAATGTACCATTATAAAGGCAATTTACTAAATAGCTTTTGAGATATTTATTATAGAAGATTCTAACGATGATGTGTTTAGCTGATAGGTAAATCTTTTATCTCGTTGCCTCGTGTTCACGTGTCGAACTCCTCGTGACAATGTCGTGAAAATTGCGTGAAAATTTGCGCAAAAATTGTCCAGTTACGCAAGCTAGTTCTTCGATGCTCGGTTTTAAGGGAATTCGATGGCAGGATCGCGCTATCGACGTCTCCAGCTGAGATACAATCGTAATCGACCCTCGTTAGCGGTAATTTCCTGTCAAGTTGGGGGTGTTTAATCAGAGTCGGGCAATGTCAGCGGATTTTCGCGCCGAGAAACAGAGGATGCTTGGCGTCGACGGGGGTGAAAGTCGAGGGTACAATGGTCGGACAGGCAGTTTCCTGAAAACTGAGCCAGAGAAGGGCGATTCCTTTCGGTCTGAAAGGGTGGAAGAGATTACGTCGGCAGGCTCGTTCCGCTGAGTGTTCAGTTTGCTTTGGGATATCGGCTTTACCCTCGCGAATTCTCTGCGCGAGTTTGCCGAAAGCTTTGTGCTGGTCAAGCCGATTGTGACGTACCCCGGCCAACCCCGCGCATCCCTCGGACGAGCAGCAGCTCGCAAGTTCGATGGAGATGGGGAAAAGTCTGCGACTTCGTACGTGGAAGAATCCGCGTTCACCCGTTTGGCCGCTGCTTCCAGTATCGTCCTACATGTGTACTTAAAGAGACATCGAGTCGCAGTCTCTTCTCTTCTTTTCGGGAGAGCTTTGAATCTTCCCTTCTGCCTTTCTCAGAGTCTTCCAGACTCCATTGGCTGCTGAATTTATGCGATTTCAATACCGCCATCCCGGGTTTCCACCATTATTTCGCTCTGACGGATGCGTCTCGACGGACTAGACTCTTCTTGCGATTCCCTAATTCTGTCATTTCAATTTTGCAACATTTGCGAAGGTAGTATTGAAAGTTTCGCGTGCTCACATCGGTAGAAAAAGTTTATTCAAATGATTAAATAAATATTCCGTAAATTCGACAAATTAGTTTTTAAAAAATAGGAAATTATCTTTTGCCATAGATTTATGGTGGTTTTCAACCCTTCAACATTGACAATAACAGTGGAAAGAAAGACACAGGTGTGATATTTTTATTATTCCATAATCGCGTTAAATTTCGTAAGAATTCACGATTGATATGCTTGTTTATTAAAATTATTTTTACTAGAATTGTATCATGGTTTTCAACATTTCAACATTGACAGTGATAGATAAAAGAATGACATGGATCTGATATTTTTATTATTCCATAATCGTGTAAAATTTCATGAGAATTAACGATTGGTATGCTTCTTTCTTAGAATTATTTTTACTAGAATTGTATCGTGGTTTTCAACATTTCCACATTGACAGTGACAGAGAAGAGAATGACACAGGTTTCATATTTTTCTTATTCCACAACCGTGTTAAATTTCATGAGAATTAACGATTTATTTGCTTCCATATTAGAATTATTTTTACTAGAATTATATCGTGCTTTTCAGCATTTCAACGTTGACAGTGACAGATAAAAGAATGACACAGGTCTGCTATTTCTGGTATTTCATTGTCGCGTTAAATTTAATGAAAATTGACGATCGATATGTTTCTTTCTTACAAAGAACAGAATGACACAGATCTAATATTTTATTATCCCGTAATCGTGTTAAATTTCATAATAAATTAACGATTGACATGTTCCCTTATTCGAATTACTTTTACTAGAATTACGTATATTTTATTCAAACCGAGTCCAAACAGATATCCCTGTATCGCAACCAAATCAAATATTAAGGCTAAAAATGAGACGATTCAGACCCCGTTTCGCAACATTTCACAGACTCGAGAATTTTCGAAATTTTTACCATACGTGTACACCACGAAGATTCTCCGTTTCAACACCTCGGTATTCCGACTTCCGTCTGCGAAACTCCCAGCGAAAAGTATCCAGGCTCGCGTTCCTTTTACTATGCAACTTGCACGGAAAACATGTCAACCTATCCCCTAGACGTTCTGGTGGATTATTTCCTGTTTACTTCGACGTCTGGCCGCGTTTCCTCGAGCCTCGAGTGTTCCCAGGAATGAAAGCCGTTTCTTCGCGGCAACCGGTAGTTTCCGCTCGCGTGAATCCGAAATTCGAGAGCCGGCGAAGGTAACCGTCTCACACAGTGGGTCCTCGATTAACCGCTGGATTTTACGGACCCTCGATCCAGCGAGTGCTGCAAATGAAATAAACCCGTAAACGAAGCAACGTCTTAATCTCCACCGTGGGGCCCTGTGACGATGCAACCGGTCGATCCGGATACCATCTTCCCTCCTTTCATCCGCCATTCGTGGTCTTCCACGGAACCCCTGATTCGCAATGGGGGAAGCTCGGAAAATTAAGTCCGCAGGATCATATTTCACGTCTCGGATTTTCCATCGTCTCGGGCACGGTGGTGGAAAAAGAAGAGAGGAAGAATAGAAATAAAAAATGGACGTCCAACGCCCCGAGCTGACGATCGATCATGCAATAGGCCCGAACAAACTCCGCGGGACTTCGTTATTATGTTTCATCCTTCATGCATGAGAATTTTCGTTCGCTTCAGCCCCAGTTTTCCTCTCTAACTCCTCGTGTTAACAGCGCGAAAGACCAACACGCCGGAAGTTCGATCCGTGGCCGCGATACAGCGGGATTAACCGGCCGATTAGAACGATCCGGGCATTTTCCAAATTAGCCAGAGTTAGGATTACAGCCGCGTAATCGTGGCTGTTACTACACGCAGCCGAGGAAGCTCGTGCTTATCGTTTCGTTCCCGTCGTTTCTTCCTTTTTTCCGAATCGTTAACGAGATACTAACCGTAACGCAGAGCGATGAGAAAAATGGCGGACCGCGGCGCGGACGGGGCGGTTGCATAGCATTAGGGGCAACGAACGAAGAGCAGCGTTGATTACGCACGGTTAGGCGTATCGAGGGGAACGGAGAGGGAGAATGGGAAGTCAAAGGGATGATTTTCCAGCGCCGATTCGCAACTTTCATCCACCGACGAGAACTTTTTTCATTCGAGCATTACCGAGTTGTTCAAACACTGGCATTCCAGATCAAATATTTATACGCTGCTTCCGCTTCTGTTCCACGTGTAACGCGATTCAATCGTACACCGTTTTAGCGATAGTTCGTTACTGTTTGCATTCCCTCCCGCTCTTCGACGATAAGCAGGTCTCTCGGCATCGCGAGTATTCTTGGCACGATGTTTAATCGAGCAGCGTTTTACGATAATTCCTAACCGATTCTCTTCTTCCCCCTCGTTGATCGGTAAACAGGTCTCGGAGATCTGTAAATATTCTTCAGATATTGCTGTTCTTTACTACTTCCATCCGATTTTGTTAAACGATACTTTTCCATTTCTCGTCGATGAACGGAATTTGCAGATTGGAAAATATTTTTCAGAAGAGACGATTCTTTCCTCTTTCTTCCTGTAGTCATTTTTCCCTGATACGATCTCCAGGTCATTTGTTGTTTCGGCTAATAATTGATATATTATCGCGCAATATGTCGTTACATCGTCAATCCATAAGTAATTAGCTTGTTTAGAGTAGTTATCACACTGTATGCCATTTAGTAAAACTTAGTCAGTTCGAAAATTTTCGATCAGTAGAAAGAACTAGAAATGTAGTGACTTTTTGCAGATTTTCCGAATAAACCGTTCTTATGCATCCCTTGCTTTAAAACAGTCAATTATTACATGTAATTAATAATTATCGTGTATATAACAATTAAACAAGTTTATGTGCCTTGTTCTATACTGTATTTTGTATAATGTCTCATTCTTTTAGTGAAAATATATTTTACAGACATAAGTTTGTCATTAAACATGTTTCTAGTGCATCGAATAAATACGTCTGTGTGTACTATTTATGGTTCACGTGGTATACAGATCGAGTTTAACGTGTACCACAAATGGCACTTGTGGCAGGGAACGTGTTAATAAATCTCAATAAGAACTATTATTCTTGAATTTGTTCTTAATTTCGGAATGATGTAAGCAGAGACCAGAGTTTTACTGTAATGTGTGTCGCATCCATGACAGTGAACTGCCAAAAAGTGTTATTGCGTTATTGAATTTAGCTTCGAGGAACCATACAGCTTGTCAATTTTCCTAGGTTGAATGACGCCATGGGCTGATCTCACAGAGCCTATGAAACCCTTGCCAAAGGGTTCTAAGGGACACACTGTTTTTGGCAGCCCATTCTGTGCACCACGCATCGTAGAAGTCCTCGAGTCCCGTTTATTTTACACCATCAAGGAATATAAAATATAATCAGAATTAAAAGCTCCTTTTGATTTATTAATCCGATCTTACCACAAATTTTTACTCTTGATTTTATTTTTAATTTCGTGTAAGCGGAAATTCGAGTTTCCCTTTGTCAAGAAAAGTGTTTTTGCGTTATTATACCTAGTTTCGAGGAACCATCCAACTTGTCAATTTTCCTCGAAGCTAGGTTGAATGACGCCATGGGCTGGTGTCACAGAGTCTATGAAAACCTTGCGAAAGGGTTCGAAGGGACACACTGCTTTTGGCAGCCCACTGTGTGCACCACGCATCGTAAAAGTCCTCGAGCCTCCGTTTATTTTATACCTTCGAAGCAAAAATAGATCCCGATGCAGACTGACGCCATTCAAATAAAGCTTCCTCTGACAATTGATTTCATAGTCTTCGTTAAATGTCTCCTTAGTAATACTTCGTAACGTTCGATTTACATTTCCTCCTTTTTTACCCAACGGTACGCAAATTTTACAGATTTCCTAGAACGATATTCCCCCGACCAGGACCTCTTTTCTGCCCGTCTTCGAATCGCGATTTCCATTTTTAATGGAATAAGACTCATCAACGACGGTTTGTTTGCGCGAGGAATATCGAGGAATATCGAGAATTCGCTCGGCGATTCTTTTCATCGAAGTACCTGCGGGACTCCGTGAAACGCGTTACATTAGCATCGCGTGTAAAATCAGCGAAACTAATGAAACATCGGGCGTAGAGGAACTTCTCCGATGGAAGAAGCGAATCGAAAATCACGCATAGGGAACTGGCCGAGGAACTCTTTGAATATTACAAGGTGCGGATGATTTATCAACGTCTAAAACGGTGCGCGGTTCGGTATCGCTGCTCGCGTAATTGCACGTTGCAATCTGCAGAGATGCACGCGGCGAATTTATTATTCGATGGAACCATTGAAATTCGAGACGACGTCGGTCTTCGGAGATGCTTGATTCTGCTTACATGAAAAGTCACGTTCCTCGAATCCCGATACTTTTATTATATCACGTACGCGACGGGGAAAATTCCAGATAATCCAGGAAATCGACGTTACTGTAGGAACGCATCCGTAGTTGCGAAGAAGAAAACCATTTCCACACTCTTAGCGACGTAGGTGGGTCCCGGAGTCAATGGGGGCACGGTTTATGTTTTTACGATCAGCCCCCCGTGACTCGCGGTCACGTGGACCAGGACGCGTGGGACAGGGTTGGAAAAGTTTAACCCCTTGGCTACTGTGTACTATACGCACTCGGAAATATTGCTTTTGTGACACGGAGGGCGCATATAAGCGTTCAACACAGTTTGCTTTTCTGACACGGAGGGCGCATCTCTATCCAAAATTTTGCTATTTTCGGCGGACATTGTAAATGAATTCCTACCCGTATGGTACGACCAGTGCGTTTCAAAGTCTGCCATAGTCAAAGGGTTAATTTTTTGGCGATTCGAGAGCTTTATAAACTTTTTCCTAAGAGCTGTACCGCTTTCTTGAGGGACAAGAGGGGCAGGGGCAAGAGTGGCAGCCACCTTGTGCGTGATAAACTTCGACGAAATCTGTCATAGTGATTATTGTTTATTGACCCTTTGACTGTCACGCTGAAATCACATGTTTCTCTTAGGACGTCATGGGAGTATTTTTATTATTCAAAGTATGTAATGGCAAAATAATAATAAATTGGTGATATAAGACAATATTTTTACCCAATAGGTAATGATTTGTGTTATCGATGGTCACGGGTGACCACTGTGACGCTTTGGTAATAGTTGACAATTCACTGACTGTCAATTTTCGTTCAATTTCTACAATTGTAAGTAGCTCAAGCGTTCCAGTCATCAATGACCATTGTAACGCCTTGGTAACGATTGACAATACACTGACTGTCAATTTTCGTTCAATTTCTACAATTGTAAGTAGCTCAAGCGTTCCAGTCATCAATGACCATTGTAACGCCTTGGTAACGATTGACAATACACTGACTGTCAATTTTCATTCGATTTTTACAATTGTAAGTAGCTCAAGCGTTCCAGTCATCAATGACCATTGTAACGCCTTGGTAACGATTGACAATACACTGACTGTCAATTTTCATTCGATTTTTATAGTTGTAAGTAGCTCAAGCGTTCCAGTCACCAATGACCGCCGTGACATCACGGGAGGAACCGTGACAGGTCATATATGACAACGTGACAGTGAAAATGTTAATCCCTCGCGATATCCCTTCATTACCATCTACGTAGTCTACATTCGCGAGAGGTTTGATGGGTAATGCCTCGTCGATTAATCGTTATTTCTCCCGAGAAATTCGCGAAGTTCGCGTTTCTTTCTAATTTTAAAACACGCGATTCGCGTGTTGTTTTATTCGCCAATCGAAGCCGTTCCATCAGCGAATCAATTTTCCACAAGCGACTCGTGAAAGAAGACCAATCGATCGGTCCAAGATACAACGAGCACGGCAAACAGGGCTCTGTTTAATTAAACACCTCGTTGCCTTGCCGCTCGTTCAAAGCACCCGCACGACCACGCTAGCGCAAACACTCGAAACACAGGGAGAGAGAGAGAGAGAAAGAGAGAGAGAAGGAGAGAAAGAGATGGATAACGTTTTCGCATCGATTTGCTGCGACCACGCGCAAGAAGGCAGAGCTTTTACGAAATTATTCGACAAGATGGCCAAACCCTGTGTCGATCACCCTTTGTTCCTTCCACGTCACGGAAAATCTTGCAGTATCGACTATATTTGCAAATATAAATTAACATAGCAGACTCGTGTTACGTGTGATGACAAAGGAAGATTTGAAAGCTGAATTACACGAAAAATAGAATAATTCTAAGAAAAGGAGGAATTATTTTAACACACCAGTAAGTGTCTCAATACCTGTAGCTAATAATAAATATAGATTTATTATACCTGCATCTAGTAATAAATATTGTAAGAACTGTGGATAAAAATGGACACCAATATTTTCTACGTTTTACAACAGTTAACGCATTAGTATATTTAGATACAAAATTCATTATTTAAACAATGAAAACAACTCGAAATAAACAATTTTAAACAAAAAGTTTATTGACACTTTCTAGAAAATTCTTCTCTCTCTTTCTCTCTCTTTCACTCTTATTAACCTTTGCATATCCATGTTTCCTCTTTCACGATTCTCACATAACTGTTTTATTCTAGCACATTCTTCTAAACATTTTTTCATACATCATTCATACTAGACTGCACTTCTATATTATAATTATATCATCGCAAATTTGCAAATTCAACCTCATTCGCATTCACACGTATAAAACCAATATTCACAGGAACAAAATGCAAAGATACAGGAAATTGTAGTTTATTTTATAAATAGATAAACAAAGGGGAATACTAAAATTTTATATTTTTCCAGGCCTATTTCTTCCTTTCTATTACGACCTAACGCCTATAAATCTCGAAAATAATTGATAGGAATTCATAAATGTGTCCACGTAAACGCGTTGACGTCACAGAAACACACATATGACCACATGCCCCAAGTTAAGTGGTGAACTGTTTCGTATCCACATTGTCAGCGTCGCTATAATGGAAAATCGCGTTTAAGTAGAAATTAACTCTGGTAGTTTTGAGCGCAGACAGTGATTAATTTTGACTCCATGTTTCCCTCTTTTTCCGTTCGAAATCAAGGATTACCGACCTCCGTTCGCCAGAAATTTGAAAACCCGACGAAAAGTAGAATACGCTCGCCCGGATGGTCCTTTAATTACCCTTTGCTTATCCAAGAAATAGCTTTTCCGAGCTGGAAATTCCGGCAGTTCGGTTCCAAGACTCCGCGAAACGAAACGAAAGCGAAGGGTGTGCAGCAGTACCTTCCCCTAAGCCCCGAATTAATCCGGGTGACTGTAACAGATTCGACGATACGAAGGGGTGGATCAGCCGGGTATAGACCGCGTGGTTGGAACGAGGCGGAAGTCATAAGGGGGGCCAAGGACTGGCATTGTCTTGGCAGGAGGTAAGGAGGTTCCACGTGCTGTTGGCAACTCGGGTAATTATGTCGTGTCCGCGACTCTAACCAGCCCCGTCACACGAAATTGCAACCTGACACCGGTCGTTCCCTCGGCCACCCCCGAGACCCGCCGAGCCACCCCTGTACTCCTTGCTTTCAATTAAGCCTTTTATTCCGCACCCTCGAGAATTGCCGCTCGTGAGCCGCCTACGAATGGTCGGTGTTTTGAAAACAGCACGATTATGGTTATTAAATGGCCGTCCACCCTTCTCTCCGCCCTTCCCTCCGCCCAAGGACGTTATTAAAATCCCGGCCCACCCGATCGGCAAAAGGGGAAGTTTTTCCGCGCGAAATGGAACTCGATTAACGAAATGGGACGACGAGGACGCAGGTGCTGTTAATGATGAGTTACTTTGATTGGTCGCGCGGAATATTGCCAGTTGCTCGAGTATCAACGGCAGACATTTGCCAGGCTGTTACGGGAGAACCGGAGGAAAATAGGGAGGTGATTCCTGGACCACTGAAACAGAGAATGCTCTTCGATGGTGTTCCAACCAGGAGATTCTCTTTACGATGATCCTCGAGGTTTCATCCCGGCGATTGTTCCTTGCCGTCGGTCGGGATTAATTTTTAGAAATCGTCTGGCGACGGAATTATTCTCGAGACGGGAGAGCAGGGACGCCGAAAGGCGGAAACTGGGTCGAGGGACGTTTTTAACTGGAACGGCGACGTTCCGAGAGCTTCTCGGGGGTTCTCGTGCGAAAGTCGATAGCTGGATCCAGTGTCAAAGCGTGACTCACGGTTTTATCTTCCCGTATTTTATCCTTTTCCCGGCTATAGATCTCGTCCCTGCAAAGGAGCAATCGAGTTAATCGTTGCTCGAATTCCGAGCTCCTAATTATGCGTTCTGGCTAGCAATCCGGACTGCGAGTTTAATTACTCCCGATAATCGAGTAGATCCTTCCTAACCTCCTTCTCAAAGGACCACCGGAACAGATAGCATCAGTGACTCGAGGTGCTATCCTTGACAGCGAACCGGAAATCAGGGAATATAAATGAGAGACATCTTCGACGTAAGGGGCTGCTTGTTGGCGCCATGATTCCTGTTCCGGTGGAGCAAGTTCTCGTTCGAGTGTCGAGCACGCGATTCCTCGAATTACGTAGAATACCACGAGTTCAGATGAACCCACTGTCAATCTGAATATGCTCGATAACGTTTCATATAATTCTAATTCATCCTTGAAGTTTAATAATTAAATCCGATATCAAGGTCTTTTGCCATTCAAAGGAATCGAGATTCGTTAAATTTTCCAGAGACTCTGAAACCCAAAAGGAGAAAGAGAGAAAGAGGGAGGGATTCGAAGATGGATCCAGGACTGTTGCAATTATTATACTCGGGTTGTTACAGGCTAACCGTAACGCGACGTCAGAAATTACACGGAACATCAAGCCATTGTCATGGCAACGGTGTTGGCTTCTCTGCGGTCGCTACATAAACTAAAGCGGGCGGTTTCTGGGGGTGCAAAGCCTGACCAGGGGGTGGCTTTACTACTCCATAAATCGCAAGACATCGGGTCGGCCGTGTTTGTGACATTACCGAATTCAGAGTGCGACCAGATATTTATTGCACGTGCAATGATTCACGAGCGTGTCCTATAAATTTCTTACCACGAAACTTCTTCTCCCTACTCGGTGTCCGCGCGAAGAAACCTTTGCTCCCACGACGGATATTCCGCGCTGGAAATACAGAAATTTTCCTTTCTTCCGGGAACTTGGAATTCGCGGTATTTTCCAGAGAAGTGGAAGCGATATAATATTCATACGGCAGAACTACGAGACTCGTTTAGAATGGAAGAAAGGTAGAATATCGTTGGAATTTCGTGAGGTTTCGTCGAACTCCTGGTCAGCATTCCGTTCGCGGATATTCTTCGAATGGTCGCTTATCGGGTAACAAAGGCAGGCGAATTGTTTAGAGATTCAAGGCATTCCCGTGGGATCCGTGTGTCCTGCTGCAGTTTAGAGTCAACCGTTCGCTCGTATAATGAATACTAATACTTCTCTCGCGTCGAGCTAAGTCTAGATAAAGGAGACTGACATCCCTCGTTAGTTCGTCGTTGATTGAGCAGGGCATGCCGGAAGAGGCGAAACTTTTAATTAGTTACTGATCCCACGGACAAAATAATTCCTTGCTGCGGGACGGCAGCGTGACGGGAATAAATTGAAATCGCTGGTTTAACATACTTTCGGCTAACTCCTTGGCTTAAGGATCAAGAAAAATCGCACCTACCTAGCGGCTAAATCGTCCTAATCGATCTCGTGATCGATTCGCCGGATAATCCTCTATTTATGTAGGGTTATGGCTCAGATTGGCGTATATACGGAAATAAAGGTGTTATTGTTTTCAGTATATATATTTCATTACGAGCTAAGAGACTTAAAGTAAAGTACAAGTCAAAGGACTATAGCCTAAATACGGTATGCACTATCTTCACACTTCTTCTCTATGCTCTCACACAGGACTGTCCCCGGACAGCCCTTGCACTCTCATTTAAACCATGCACTCTGTCTTCGTTCATACTCAGGCTGTTGCGGCCCCAGGTCCGCAATGTCCAGGTCAAGTGGAGGACTGTTTTATGTCCATATTGTCAGCGCCCCTTGACTTGTACATACTCAGCGTCACCTAAACCACCACTTGGGTAAACCGTAACGAGGACCCAAATTATTTATGCTTCCACCACCATAGAATGATACACATCCACCTCCAATATTGTACCAACCAATCAGTAGACATCTGAACCTTATAAAACTACCGTCAAGGCTTTCACAAAAAAATTCTTCCATCACGACCACATCATCATCATCGAGACCCACCAACAACTCAGCGCAGGAGACTGTCAACTACTAGAACTCTTTACAGTTCAACAATAACCAGGTCTACCTCTATCAAGTTAGAGTAGGCTGCATCCCAGGAACATTGCTGCAGCAGCATAACGGGCCTTACAACCCGGCGAAACTCCATAGTTCCGTTCTCGAGGTGGGCCACGTACCCTAAACACTCAGACGCTTTTCGTTCCTCGCTTGAATTTCATACAATCATAAATATCCCGTTCACTCGTCCTTCCACGCGCACTGCAGACATCTGCTAAACATTCAGCTTGCATCCTAGAACACTGTCTATTACCTGATGTTACTACATTTATCGTCTCCGGTGCAACCCGGCAAGATCCGTGTTATCTGATTCGACAGGGCCGTTTCAAAGGGGAATAAATTGGACCAACTATCGAATATTATCTAGCCAAGTAACAACTGGCTGTGCATCGGTTGTCTGGAACTACTTTCGTCGACAGTCCCTTTTATTCGCGACCCCGCGTCGCTCTTGGCTTCCATGTTTTATTATTTATCTTGTAGAGTCCCTTGACTCCTGCGCGAGGCAGATAACCGTGCGAAGGTTCCTCGCGATACTTGACAGTTTCCATTAGGAAGCTCTGCTTTTATCTTTTTCCCTTGTCTTTGAATCTGTTCGCCCATTTGCGTTCCTCGAAGCGGTCTCTGGATCTGGCTGGCGCGCGCTGGAGGACTGTTCAGGCTGTAACGTAATCGCGGGCTGGTTCGAATCCATTTTGGCTTCCTGTGCCAGAGATAGTTTAGCATTTAGTCTTCGATATGATCCTTTGACGAGTAGCAAGAGAAGGAAGTGGAAACGCGGAAGCAGCGGAAAAGGTTCCACGGGTTAATCCGCTTGGAGGATCAAGGGCCTTTGATGGCGATGCGTTTGGAAGCCCTCGTGGAGCACGCGGACGTTGAGACATTTTTCATGAAAAACTTATGAAATTTGTCAAATTTCCAGGCATCCTTTAGGTCTGCAACCTCTGCCTCGCGCAAAGCGACAGACGTCGCCTTAATTATTCCAGCTTTCGAGACAATTAGATCTTCGCTGTTTCCACCGGCTTCCTGGCTCGAATTACTCCTTGATAAGAAAATGGAGTACGCCTCTGGTAGGGTATATCGTCGAAACGGGGAAGAATGGAGACCCGGTAATAAATCCAAAGGGTCAAAAGGATTAAGAGAAATCTGAATCTACTCGAACGTTATCTTCCTTCCAGAGAATATCAATTTCAACATCAGATTGGAGGATAGGAGATCGTTCGAAGGATTGTAGGAGACTTTAAGGAAGAGGCATTCAGCTGATAGGTAAATGTTTTATTTCGATTTATGCTATTAAGCGAAATACATCCCTCGCAGTCTTGTAGGGCGTGTGCCCTCTCCGTGGCCTCATCTTCGCGTATTGGTAGTCTCTTTGGTTGGACTTCGGTCCAGACGCCCAGTTTGGCGTCTAAACATTCCCATCTGTGGCCGCTATCCTTAGACCTAGTCGATGTCTTCCTAAAGAAAGGATTTCTCCCGCCGAAAGACAATGGGCAGCGGTGAAAGTTGCCCACACTATGTTGCATAGAAATTTTATTGCGTTTCAAATGAAACAAAATTGGTATATTTTTGCCTTCTGCTTGGAATAATTGACGAATCGATTACCAATTGCTTAACGTAAATGAGACGAAATATAAACCTATGTGCATGCAATTATTGCAATATTTCGAGAAAGGACTAAAAATGTCTTGCCATGCATTACGATGCATCGAAAAGGTGGGACACTTTTAATCCCAGCGTACCCCAAAGAATTATTGCCCATCGACAGCTAGGTTGGATCAAGTGTTCCCTCGTATTCGCTATCGAGCCCTATCATTTCTACATGTCCGTATCATTCGCATGGATCGTCGAAGATCGTTGTGACTCTCGTCGGAAAGTTATCAACCACGATGATTATCGCTAGGTGACAACGTGGATACACGGTCATTAGAGTTTCTACGAACGGAACTAACTGCATCACCGTTTCTCGGCGAATTCTCACCCGTAACGGCAGACCTGGACACGTTTATGGACAGGGTAATGGGAGGATCGTCAGAAGGGAAATGCCACGGAATAGGATTGCGTCGAGTATTCTGTTATAACTATGAGGAAACCCGCAGGATCCGGCTGCGGCGATCCTCGTATTATCCTCGATGCATCTGTACGTGCAAGGATAGGGACACCGATTCCGGTGATCGTTGCATATGCCGTGAGCGTGGAACTGCATATCAGATAGGCGCCGTGAACTGGTGATTTGCTATTTCGCGAATCGTCTGGACGTGGAGCTTTTAGTCTGACAAGCACTTTGCAAACGATTAGCTTCGTAGATCGTGCAACCGCGATCTCGCGTTTTGAGATCTTGGCTGTCAGGGTTAGAACGCTGCGAGATTTGTTCCTGGAGAATTCTCGGAATTTTCGGCTCATGTTTGACGCGTGTCCAGAATCTTAACTTAACTTGCAGGGAGACAGGTGAGATGATTCATGGAGTTTCAAACTGGGATACTATGTAAGGTAATAAAATTATTTTATGGAAATGATTACTCGAATCGACTTGAGCTCTATTTTTCATTAATCATGGTAGGCTAGGTTTTATGTAGAAAATCTAGGATTTTCTTATAGATATGTGGTACTTCGTGGATCGAAAAGGGTTCGAATAGCAACGAAAATCCATTTGGGAGATCTGGGATATTTCATGCATTCCTTTTTCTATTATTTGCTATAATTATTTTATGGAAATGATTATTCGAATCGATTTGAGCTCTATTTTTCATTAATCATGGTAGGTTAGGTTTTATTTAGAAAATCTAGGATTTTCTTATAGATATATGGTACTTCGTGGATCAAAAAGGGTTCGAATAGCAACGAAAATCCATTTGGGAGATCTGGGATATTTCATGCATTCCTTTTTCTATTATTTGCTATAATTATTTTATGGAAATGATTATTCGAATCGACTTGAGCTCTATTTTTCATTGGTCATAGTAGGCTGTTTAAATTTTATGTAGAAAATCTAGGGTTTTCTTATAAATATGTGGTACTTCGTGGTTCGAAAAGGGTTCGAGTAGCGATGAAATGCGATTTGGGAGACCTGGGATATCCCATGCATTCTTTTTTCTATTATTTGCTATAATTATTTTATGGAAATGATTATTCGAATCAAATTCCATCGGGCTCTATTTTTCATTGATCATGGTAAGCTAAGTGAGTCGTTAAAATTAAACTCGTTTTATGTAGAAAATCTAGGGTTTCCTTATAGATATGTGGTACTTCGTGGGTCGAAAAGAAACGACCTAGGAGATTTGGGACATTCCAGCATTCCTTTCTCTATTATTTCGCGTTATTACAACCCGAAAAATCTTCGCGAACTTCCATAGACATTCATCGGGATTATAGCCAAAGTTCGTCTATCTTTTCTCTGGCTGATTAGTTTTCCAACTCTTCCTTTCGGCTTCGTACCCGGCATCTGTTAGGTCAGAATACCGGACTTGCTCTCTGAATATCTACCAGCTATAAATCTTCACGCGTGAAACGTTTTGCTCGTGAAACGAACAGATTTAACACTTATACAGTACGCTTAGGGGCCCACGATAAAATTATTCTTAGAGTATGATGAACTATCGAATAATATGGCAAAGGAAAATAAATGGTGTAAATTATTAATGTTTGCTATTCAAAGTTCTCTATTTATATGCGTTGTTCAGATATTCAGAAATTGGTTGGGATAAAACGAATATAAATTTAAAAAATTAGTATTGTTGGATATTGGTGACCACTATGGCTTCACTGTGGAGACCAACATCGGACACTGATGGCTACCATGGAAGTCAACGTGTTAACGAAAAATAGTTTGAGAAGATTATTCAAATAGCAGAGATTTAATCTTTCTAACCACCATCAAACGTTGCTCTCGATGCATGGAGATCTTCGACTTTCTTTTGTGAAAGCAAAATAATTTCTCTTAAGTAGTGTTAGATAAATGCAATTTGTTTATACCGTTTGTACCGATTTAATCTTTCCAACCACCTTCAAACGTTGCTCTCGATGCATGCAAATCTTCGACTTTCTTTTGTGAAAGCAATATAATTTCTTTTAAGTAATGTCAGACAAGTTCAATTTGTTTTCGTCGCAATATCTTGACAAATAATTGTTAGAAGAGATATTTGCAAGTATTTGGGACGTGGTATCGAATTTTCTCCATTTTCATGCGGGAAAATGACTATTTTCCATATCCACTATCCATTTCTATCTTAGAAAATGAGTTCACAATGTTCGATCGTTGTCGTTCACGATTTCGCACGGAACAAATTGCTCGTCCTTCCTAATTTATGTCGATGTTCCGCAATCTCGTCGGCTTTCACATATTCGGTAATAAAGTTTGATAAGCCGTCCATCCATCACGATGAACTGCAGATAAATCATCGTTCGCTGGGCTCGATGCATCCGCTGAGGTGTCTTCATGTTTAAACAGTTGCCAGGACACGTGTAAGAATCCCTATAAATTATTCAAAATTGAACCACTTCCCCACGCTGTGCATACTTGACAGTCGAGCTTCGATTCTTCGTATTTATCGCTGTTTCCAATTGAAAATTACTGCGTTACATTTCCCTTCCTTTCTTTTACTCTTCCTCTTCCCAGAAAAATTTTCTAAGGATGGAGAAATTTTCTAAGCTTAGATATAATAATGAAATAAAATTAAAAATAAATAAAATAAAAGGAAACGGATTTGGCAATGTCGAGACTTCTTTAATTACAATTGTAGATTCGTCACGTTTCCTATTTCTAAATAAAAACAAGAAATAAAAAAAATAAAAATAAAAAAGAAATAAATAACAGAGAAAAAGGAAAAAAGATTTGGCAATATCGAATCTTCTTTAATTACAATTGAAAATTCGTCACGCTTCCTATTCTTAAATGATTTTTTAAATAAAAATTGGAATAAATAATAGAAATAAAAATAAAAAATAAATAAATAAATAAATAAATAATAAAAAAAAAAGATTTGGCAATGTGGAGTCTTCTTTAATTACAATTGTAGATTCGTCACGTTTCCTATTTTTAAATAATTTTTAGAATAAACATAAGAAGAAAAGGCAAAAAATAAAAATAAGAGACGAGACTTGGCAATGTTTAGATTTTCAATTGCCGCATCTTTCGACCCTCATCAGCCACTAACACGCACGATTGGCCGATGACGAGCAATACTTTGGAATATTCCGCGATTGTCAAGGAATTTGCATGAGGCTCATTATCGTCCATGATTTTGAGCGGTCGATTGAACCGAGCATTCGCTGGAGAACACATCGAATGCCAATCACCGACGGGCATGTGTACTTACATACCCCCGTTGCCTCGATGTACACATATCAATTTGCATTCGGTATAAATAAGTCGTGCGTGTGGGCGTTGCGTCCTAAATGCGCCCATATGGATAGCCCGAATTTACAATTGCAGTGCAATGTGCAAATCAGCCGTCCGATAACAGCGACAGCCTTCGCCTGAACAATAATATTGTCCACAAAACAACTGAACGTATGATTTACGTGCAGTCCTGCGCGGTTAATGGACACTATCGTACGGAAACGATGCATTTTCGCATCCTCAAGGTTTCTCCCATTGCGAGACGGAAGCACGTGTAGTTACAGACACAGTTTAGGTCCTAATATCGTGTTAACTTCTTAATAAACTCCTACACGTTTGGATTAGCCGACGAAAATTTGAATAAATTGCTAAACAGGTTAAACCATTCGTTTCTTTATTAAATATCGACTATTATTTTATAGTCAAATATTTTATTTGCATTTATAAAATATTTCTATTTGTAGTAATAAATTGCTATTTAATTTTAACATTATATTTCAATTTAATATTGTAGGATGGCGGAAACTGATTTTGAGACACCAGAAATTGACAAAACAATAAGAACAGAATAATAGAAACTCAAAACTCATAAACCTTTTTAATTTAGGAAAAGAATACCAAGATAGCGAAATGAAAACACACAAAGATGCACTATAATTTAATTTTCTTTTCAACACCAAGCTCTCTCTCGTTCTGGTCACAAGTGATTTCTAAGGACTCTGTTTTGATCGTCAAGGACCATGCTTTTATGCTTCTCTTAACCTATGCTTCATTTCCCCGTAGGGGCCACGCAACTTAATTTTGTTAACTAAAATAACTTTTTTATTTGCTTCTAGAAAATATTGATCGGTTCATAATTTGCTTTTGTTGGCAATAGCCATTTCATGACTTCGTGGAAATGGTATCCTACAATATATAATAATATATTTCCGATGATATACCCTATATATATATATATATAGTATATCCCTGGAAGAATGGCAAGTGTGTCTGGACCCAGAACCAAAGAGACCGCGCGCAAAAGGATCGACTTCAATGAATGTTTATGATAGAGTGAAAGATTAGAGATGCGTGCAGAGTGTTTGAAGTACCGCGCCCACCGAGGTTGTGTGGGAAAGAGTTCCCTGGAAGAATGGCAAGTGTGTCTGGACCCAGAACCAAAGAGACCGCGCGCAAAAGGATCGATTTCAATGAATGTTTATGTGAGAGTGAAAGATTAGGGATGCGTGCAGAGTGTTTGAAGTACCGTGCCCACCGAGGTTGTGTGGGAAAGAAGTATGATTGCGAAGGAAAGCCTGGGTATGGAAAAGGATAGAGTGAATGCTTAAATAAGGGTGCCAGGGCGCGTGCAGCACCAGTCCTTAACGGTCCTCAACATAGTGTCTAAGAAGTAAAAGTGCACCTGTAGCAGGTTTCTAGTTTCGTAGCCAATAAGTATAAGTTTATTGTATTTTAAGAAGCAGTAAAACAACATTATTTTAGACAATCCACCCACCCTGATCCTACATATATATATACTAATGCGAAAAATGATTTATTAAATAACAATAATAATTTTCAAATAACGAATAGAGGTCCAGGAATAAAATTTTTCGTAATACGTATAGAAACTTTCGAATGCAGTATTTATTTTTATCACAGTAGATGCACAGTCTGGTATACATGTGACTTAGAATTACGAGAATTTCTTTCGCTTACGTATAGAATAGCATTGGAAAATCGGATTTGGAGATCAAGAAGTTCGTTTTCGTTTCGTGTCTCCTTTGTACATTGTGGATTTCATAGCAATACCCGAAGGAGAATTCGCGTAACAAGATGTATGCGCGTGTATCATTTCATACTATGTACGGAGGAATTCTTGAAGGAACCGAAGCATCACGTTTTATGCATACACGACGTTTCGAGAGTTGCTGTGTGAATTTCCGCAGTATGCGCTATTTCGAATGTACGCGACGGAAATATTCAAGCTACGGGAAGCTAAAGACGCTTTTAAAATTTAAATTCCCGGAGAAATCGCGTGCTCGATTTCGTCCAGACTACATGAACCAGGGTTCAAGCGATTTCAGAAATGACTGTTAATAATTGTACGCGATGGTTCTTTCCGAAATAGCAGGAATCGAAATGACGGCATAACTGCCTCGATGAAAAATATTTTTCGCATTTCGCTCCCATATCGATTCCATTTCGATTCCATTTCGATTCCATTCAACCAGATTATGGTAATCGTTCGGTGTTATTTTGCTCTGCGTATTATTGTAAAACTGTAACAAAAATCGATATCGATTTCTGTAATAATTAATTATAAATATTTTCGATAATCGTAAATTTCGAGTTTTTAATAATTACTGCTGCACGTGATTATCTTTTGGAATTATTTTGAAAGCCAGAATCGATACTTTATGAATTTTCTACCCTTGTACTCGTGTCACGATTATTATCTTACACGTGTCGTTCTTGATGTTTCAAACGAATACATTATCTCGTTATCAATTTTTCACAGGAACTTCATTACCTTCCTTATATTCGAAATATCAGTGTTGATCGCTAATTTTATATTTTATCCATATTAATTCCTCACGCAGGGGAGTAATCACAGTGGTACTGTTTCACTCCTTTTCTATTTAAATATTTATTTCCTTCGTTTTACGATATGATATTATCTTACCATTATTCGAATAATACTTTATTTATTTTCATATCATTTTATATTTCCTTATTACTTTTAAACATTTACTCGATGCCTTCCCCTTCTCATCAAATTTGTCATTTGGCGAAATGATAATACTATATTATATTTAAAAGTTTAAAAAGTTATCGAATAAAATAATACCTGTACCAAAAATACACGATTTCATAATCTATTCATAGCACTTTCTCTGAATCCATACACAGGTTCACAGTGGTGGAAAAATGAATGAATTTTCCGAGTATAAAGAAACGTAAAAATAATTTCATCCGAAATTGCGAAGCAATTCTGATATTATCAAATTTTTCTCTAACGCATTCGTAAGAACGTAGGTAAGTAAAATTCGCCAAGTATACAGTTCATGGACTAGCGTAGAAAGAGGTTGAAAGGGATGAATAGATTTCTTAGAAATTTTTATGCGAAAGCGAGGACATATTTCGACCACCTGTCGCGTTCAGGGGGCCTAATCAGTACCCAGAACTTAGCAGATCGCCGTGTCCACCTGTCGGATTTCCTCGCGAAATGTCCGGCACATTGCTAATTAATTGTCCGCAGTTTCGATCAGCCCGGCACAATTAAATTAGGTTGCGTGCGTCGCCTCCGAAATTCGACGTTAATGCGTTTAATTTCGCCTTCGCTTCTCCAATCTCTACGCTGGATTACACGTTGCATTTACAAATGCAGATTCCTGCTCTCTCGATCGTTATTTCGTATCTTTTACTCAAACGAAACACCATTTCAACGAATTTTTATAACGTTATTTCCTTCCAGTTATTTCTTCGACGTTCGATATTTATTCTCGGCAGGAGCGACGTACAGAAGGAAAATATTTCGTGCTATTTTTAAAATATATTCTTCACCGGTCTATTTACTTTTTACGCGATGCAAATTTAAAAATTGGGAGGCAAATGTTGCACCGGTAAAGCAACGGTCTTTGTACAGTTATCATAGATTCTCATACGTTCCAGCCTTTCACCTGGAAATTGATTGCGCAAGGTTCACCTCTCTTCTTCGCGCTGACCAACGTTCGTCTCGTGTCTTTGTCCCGACCGTGGAATTCAGATACACGCTGTCTTTGTCGCACCGGGAATCGTGACGGCTGTCACTGTCCTCGATACTCTCTTTTTCCTCGTTCCTTCGCCGATGCCGTTACTATAGGTAAACGTACAGTACATTGGTCTTCTTTGAAATAGCCAGAATTGTAAAATGTATTTTTTCTCCAATCACGATTTTATCCTGACTGTGCGAATTTTTTTTTTTTTTGTTTCTCCTTTACTGCGATTGTTACGATAATATAAATCGTGACCGATCGAATCGTAAAGGTATGATACTTGCAGCAAAATATTATACGTTAAAGAGGAATAAATGAATAACAAATTTCTTCATCGTAATAGGTAATTAAAATTATTCGGTTATCGATTTGGTTGCGTGGTGAAGTATTAGTAATAATAATCGTACGAATAAATTTAAATAATTTTATTTCTCGTATAGTTTTGAAATATTCACGGTATAAGTGGGATAAGAGGAAAAAGAGTTTGTAGAAGTTTAAAGAATAAGACAGTGCGTGGTTTAGAACGAAGGGGACATTGACCTTATTTCGCCAATGATGCTACGCATTGTTGGAAAAGGTTATGTCTTGTGAGGCTGGTCCACAGCTGTCGCCAGTATCAAGCATTGTGCCGCGAGGAACACGTGTGCCGGCCTACTGCGCATCGCGTCCGCGCAGTTTACCACGGGCCATGGTCAGTGACACAGCTTGTCGATTGCAAAGCGAGTTTTTCCAATTATTTCAATGAATATTACGTGTAATCGGTGTGTGCTGTTGGTGAATGTAATCGACAAGGAATAAAGGACACGGTGTGCTTCTGGTGTACGTAGTTTCTATTAATAGTGGCGCGTTAAGCGAGGAAATAAAGTGACGCGACTGGTGTTTTGAGGTGCTAGGCGAAAGAGGCTACTACGCGAGTCAAAACAGTGCAGGTAAATGCGCAAGATATTTTATATCGTAGATTTGGAAAGTCGTTTCGTATCGGATAATTAATTGCAACATTTACATACGTTGCTTTTATATCTCTTGTTTCGTTCTTATGGATTTCAATGTTATTTCGTATATTAATTTCGAAATGCGAAATTCAGTCGATCATTTGTTTAGCGAAGAGAAAGGGAACAATGGCGGACTGACAAAGCGGTATTTTGTAAACGCATAGAAAAGAATAGATATTTCTTTCATTGCTTTCGACGTTATCAGTATCATATCGTGACTACAGGTATTTATATATATATATAGTCTTCAATGATAAATGAATTCATTTCGTATTTGCACGTTGAAATTAATATCGAAATTAAAATCAAAATATTATGTTGTATTGTAATAAAGGTAAAAGCGTCTTGTTGCTTCGTTATCTTGCAAAAAGACGTTTCAGACGTTATATATCAAAAGATAAGGCGATAAAAGAGATATAGCTGCCACATAAGATTACCACGAATATATATCTACTTCCTTACTCGAGATAATCGTGATTCAGATTTAAATTTGCACCATTGAGTCATGCAGTATGATATTTATTCGGAGATATTTTTATATTTCGGCAATTTCCTGGATATTTATCCCAAAATCCATTGTCAGATAATTAATCGGATATTACATTTAGGATTAGGATTTCATTTCGTTCAAATTCATAGGATTTTTTTTATTTTCTTGCTTATACTAAGAGGTGTGATAATAATGCGACGTAGCTTCTACCGGTACAGGAAAGATCTCGAACGATTGCCTCGTGACGCAAATTATTTACATTCGTCAGGATCAAGGCCCTCGCAGCTTAGTGACCATAACACAACGTAGGACTTGTTTTTCATAACGTCGGTGAATAGACCCTCGTAGAATGTTCTCAATACCACCGACATTTCATAAACATTCTCGTATCTTTCCTCGGTAACGATTATAGTTATTTTTCGTCGGTCAAAATTAAAGGAAGCAAATAAAAATATTTCAAAGAAAAAAGAAGGAAAAAGCGATGTATGTAAATGTTGCAATTAATTTAATTATGGCTCACTGTTAGTTATAAGAATATATAAAATAGAAATACCGTACTGTTTACCGCGATAGAAATAAAATTAAGAAAAAATTTGTAAAATAGGATTGGAAGAGACACAATTTGTTGGGAGTGGGAAGTGAAGTGGAAATAAAATTGTGGCCAGTATTCCAGGAAACGAGCTCTCCTCGACGATTACCTATACTCCATCCAACGATGCGTTCCTAGCTTCCTCTTGCTTGCCCCGCCAACAAAATGTGAGTAAAATCACCAAGATAATATCATTGTACAATTTTGTTCCTACCTACTGCATCGTATAATTATCGGAAATATCACGTTCCGTGCGAAATACCCGTGATATGTTCGATATCTATTTTTAAAGTATCGCATTCCTCTCGTCTCGCTATAATTTAATCTAAAATCGCATCACAAGCCAAAGCGATTAATTCCACTGTTTAATTCCTTTCGAATTTTCCTATCGAAGCATTACATTTATTCTGAATTTTTTGGAAGTACTAAAAATAAATTTTTATTCCTCGTTTCGTGGAGTTGATCGATTTGGCAGGTGAGCAGCTCGCGTAACATATGCCACGTGATATATAACGTATAACAACACGTGTCCCTTAGCAAAGGTCATGTACAGACTTCCAGGACATTGTCTGCCGGGAGTCTACGGACAGTCTGCACGTATACGTTACTACAGACACTGTGTAGGACCCGTTACATCGTGTGTCGCATACCATAATACGTAGCGTGTCCATACCTTACAGAATTCCATTAACAGACCGCGTCCCGTAGACATTCGTATACCCTCCACGCGTGCAAATGCCTGCAGACAATGTCCATAAGTCCCTATAAGCTTTCGTGCGTCGTAAATACAGGCCGGACATTAAGAAACGGAACGGGCGACAGCGCCGACTGGTGGCGTCCGCGCATACTCGCGCTATCGGACTCGCGAAATGGCGTCGTCCATAGGGACCGTTATTAATCTCGAAATTCTCGGTACACTGAGTCTCGCCACTTGATACTGCTCTCTAAAAGCGTGACAAATCCATTCAGTAGCCGATTGCTTATACAATATCGGGCAACTGTCGTACGAAACGACCAGCATTGCATCTGCGATCGTCCAGCACATCTGACGGCAATGCACACCGTCGACGACGGTGATACATGCAGGTGTTGATCCCATTTCCGGTCGTGAGAGTGGTTAACGCCGCCGCGAGTCACGTGCGTTTGATTTACTCTGCCGCGCTCACGTACTCCCTCTCTTTCTTCTCTCTCTCTCTCTCTGCCTCTGTCTCCGTGTCTCTACCTATATCTCTGTTGTCTGTCTCGATCTATGTTTCTGTCTTTGTCCGTGTCTCTGTCTCTGTCTGTGTCTCTATCTGTGCCCATGTTCCGTTCCTGTCTGCGCCTCTCCCTCTCCCTCTCTTGGCGTGTTCCTCGTGATTCCATAGACGCTCCGGAGAATTCTGTTAAATCATGTCAGGTCGTATCGGGTCGCGATGGTTCCTTGCATCGCCACGTCCTCGTCGTGTCGCGTTTCTCCCTGGCTAACTGGACCCCACCCACGCTGTTGCACGGCCTGCGGTGTGTCATGGCACTGTTAATCACGTTATTTGCCATATACACGAGGATCACTCGGTGTACGGAATTCTGATCGCGAAACACTCCGTCGGATGAAACTTCGTTGATTATGCGTCTGTATCTGGGCGGAGTTGATCGCGAAGATGTATGGGTCACGTTCGAATTAGTACTCGTGTGTTAAGGATCGGTGAATTTTGAAATGTCCTAATTCGATGTCGACTGGTTAAAAATAATATACTTGCAATCTTATAGGCATATAAGTCTCATAAATTCAATCCGTGTTTTGGAAATTGAATTCGAGAATTTTATACCATGCGATCGATTTTATAGATAATTCTGTACTATCTTATCTCAGGCTGCGATTCAATATGGCCACGGTCATGACGCAGGTCTCTAGTCTTTCTTGTAAAATTCTTTAGTATTTTTTGGTCTTGTTATATACCCTTTCCAGTCAGTCCTAGACTCGCTAACAGTTTAGAATTATATCCAGATTTGGATTATTATTTTTCATTTAAAAATCTCCAGTAGCAAGTGCACCTAAATATCTTCGACACTCTATGCTCGAGTTTCGAGTACGCAAGTACTCGGAATTTAGCTATTTCCTCCCTTTAACGAATCTCGCGAAGATTGCCCGAGCTACGATGCAATTGCAGCGAACTCTATGACACACTGGTTTAATCTCCCACCAATTAACCCTCAGCCTGACATAAGAAGGCTATTAAACACACCGCCAATCTCGAGGGTCTAAAAATTACCCAGCAAATTGCGTCTCTCCGGTTAAGTCTCCGGTATCCGATTCGCGAATATCAAAAGCTTTCCAGCTTCCCGTTAACTTGGCTCAAGAAACCACCCCCTCTGCTTAAACTACCTTCATCTTAACATACACTCACACATACTCACGTAGGTTCTGTCGGTATTAAGCTACATAACGTTTCGCAATTTTAAGCGCGTCAGTTTGTCAAGCTGTACTCCTTTCGTCCCTCTGGCAGTTTTCTTCAGCCAGTTTTCTCTTGCACGCGCGATTCACGACAGCCGAGGGTGAAAGGGAGCAAGTCCGGACTCAGGAAGTCGAATTCGCGGAGATATTTCGTGGCGGCGAACTTCCGGCCAAGTTATTTCGACTCGGCGACGAAAGCGATTTCGAAATGAAACGAACGACGGCAAAGGTCGTTGTCGAAGTTGTCGGGTTCGCGAACCACAGACGGAAAGGCGACCGCGGTGTGAACGACTGGCCTGGGAATTAGGCGTATAGCTGCAGCTGCCTCCTTTGAAAGTGCCTGTTGTTAACTTCGACGAGCGTATTTGTAGTTGCCGTGACTGGCAAGTTGAAGCGTTCATTGTTTTTTAATGCACCCGCACGGTGAACGGAGGATCCCGTGCCTCCTCGAGGATTCCCTTTTTACCGGAATATCCGCCAGTCCTCGGGAAATCGTGGGAATCGTTGAAATATTTAGCATCGCTCGAGGTACATCCTTGGAATTTAACGGCGCATTATTTTGAATTAGACTGGATTATTCGGGCAAGATTCCGTTTAATCCCCGACGACTACCATTTCGCTTTTGAATATTAATGGCGGCACCGTGTCATCGGAAAAACGCACCCTTCCTAAAGACAAACCTAACCTCAACCTAACCCAACGATTGCTATATTTTTCCACGCAATTGCTGTAGCTAATAATTTTCACGAAGAATAATTTACGAGATTCTTATATATTTTTATATAAGAGGTATAAGAATATTTATGGAACGAGTCTGGGAACTTTTAAGAATTTCAAGAGGAACGGAGAAAGGAGAACGTCTTTCTTCAATTATTCAAACCCTGCGTTAGTAACTAACGACGTAGATTACATTCCATTAGAGTATTACGCCACGGTTAATTTTTTAGTAGTCTGCTTCTGAAAATATCGACTGCCTCGTGGATGGTAACACGATTTTTCGAGTTTCGTTCGGGATTTTTTCAAAATGTAGGAAAGCAGGACGAGGGTAAGGTACTTACGGAAACAGTTGTTTTAACTCCAAACTTGAATTAATATTCATGTTTAAGGGAAATATTCTTCGCAAAGATAAGCAGGAAAGCGCCCGTCCCGTCGTAAGGTTTATTAAAAAGAGTCTCGTCCCTGGTTCATTAAAATTTGATAAGAGAGTTGACTTGGAATGCGTACTTCCTGGCAAGGAACTCGGAAGATACAGCAATGGAGATTTAAAAGATCAATGTCAGTGAGTCAATCAGAGTACATATATATATACATCAGGAGCAAAAATGAGCGCAAAATGTCAAAATTAATAATAGGATAAAGGAAAGACGACATTTGTAATAATAAAATCCTTAAATTACCAATCTTGTACTCTTATAAGCAGTCAGATTTGGATTCAATTTTCAATTAAGGTTTACTTATTCATCTAATTTTTCACTTGGAAACGAGTTTATTTTGGATATCCAGATTTGCTCGTTACTACGTTGTCAGGATTATTTTTGGGTTTTAACCTTTTGCACTAAAGAGGTGCCTCTCAGTCGCCATTTAATCAGGTTCTAAAAATGAATGTTAACTCTTTGCCCTCGACCAGTTTTTGGCCAAAGAAGGATAGGAGTTCAATAATTTTCTATTACGAAGCTGACGATATTTTTCTGAGCAGGAATAAGAAATCGTATGATAATTAACACGTAGAATTATTTGATTTCGATACCTCGCACACCGTTGCATTATCTGATATTTGACATATTTGTGAATATCGAGCTTTGATATTTTATTAAATGGCGACTGAAGCGCGCCTCTCGAGTGCAAAGGGTTAATTAATGTATGATAATTCATAATTACTATACGATGAGTGGAATATGGAGTAAAATAATTTTACGTCTTAATTTGCATACGATTTCTTATTTACCGGGTTAAAAATATCGTCGAGCTTGTGGCAGCAAATTTTCCTGCCACGAAAAGATCGCCGAGTGCAAAGGGTTAATTCCTCTCAGTGCGTCGTATATTTAGTCGGTTTCTTAGCCAGGATGATGATTCCTTAACGATGCAAGTTCCAGGAGACGATCAATGCTGCCATATTGGCGCAGTCGTCTCTTCGTTATTTATTCTTCTGATTTGAATAAAGCCACCGGAAATGTTTCCGAGCCGCCCCTGCAAACGCTTGGTAACTTCGGCGTCGACTGTATAATGTCGTGGTCGGACTTGGTCGACCTGTACGCGGTACTTTCCCATAATCCTCGACGTGGAATTCGAAACTTTGTCGTTATCGATTCCACGATTTGTCTATACCTCGTGGCTCCGTGTCGCCGTTAGAGTCCGCGGCTGGAATTCTAAATTAAAATCGCGTGTATCGATAGGGTCTCCTTGTAACTCGTCGGTAGAATCCGAAGAACCCGAGGAAACTCGGGGAAAATAGAGAAGAGGGTTAAAGGGACTCGGTGAAGCTCGGAAAGTTCGGAATTTTGGTAGAATAAAGATAAACCGGAGTTAATTCTTTGTCTACGAGGCTGGATTTTTGTCCAGTTCTCGATCAGTTAGCTTTAGTTCTTGGAAATGCGCGAATTTCCATTTTGGAAAAAATGGAAAATTTAATTTCCCTTTTCCGAGTCGATGGAAACTTAATTTCCAAATTATTTACAATATTTCTTAACCTTTTCTTGGTCAGGTCGAATTTTTCTTTGTTCACGATAGGGTCAATAATTTCACTTGTGACATATATATTGATAAATATAATTACTATTTTATTTTACGATTCATAATTAATAATACCGTGTCATAAGGTAAAAATTCTTCCTTTTTTCTCAAATTGTCGCTATAGTTACAGAATTTAAATTCTCTACGAGCCTGGATTTTTATCCAGTTTTCGATCAGTTGGCTTTCATTCACGTTGTTGGGAAAAATGGAAAATTTAATTTCCCTTTTCCGAGTCGATGGAAACTTAATTTCTAAATTATTTACAATATTTCTTAACCTTTTCTTGGTCAGATCGAATTTTTCTTTGTTCACGATAGGGTCAATAATTTCACTTGTGACATATATATTGATAAATATAATTACTATTTTATTTTACGATTCATAATTAATAATACCGTGTAATAAGGTAAAAATTCTTCCTTTTTTCTCAAATTGTCGCCATATTTACAGAATTTAAATTGAATTTAAATTCACGAGTATACAATACGTGCACTTTCCTTTCACCCTATACCATTGCCAGGAAAAATCCGAAACGTTCGTGTACTTTCCAGTAACAGACTATATCGCTGTTCCCGAAGAATCCTAAAATTCAGGTTACGTATCTTAGGGATAGAGATAATCGTTGTTGGGAGGATCAGCTCGGTCTCAGCTCAAGAAACCTCGTAAAATTTCGTTGCTCCTTAACCCTCTGCCACAACCACTCTCCCTCTTTGTTTCTCTCAGTCGCGTACTCGCCATTGCCGTCTTTAAAACAGAATTATTCAAGAAAAATTCGCGGCGTAGGTCGCCGCGGAAGATTGTTATCGCTGAAAGCCGGGCTACGTTTTATACATATTTACCACGCTAATTACACAGTACGCCGCGGAGACGAGATCCGCATTACGACGCATAAAAGATACACGAAGGGGGGGTTGAAAGAGGATTTACATTATACCCCGTTAATTTCCATCGTAAAAAAGGACGGCGAGTATTCACGGGAGGCCGGAGAGAGCGTTGACTGTGTCGGTGATTACTATGGCAAGAAGAGAACGGATGGAAAAGGAAACAGGGTCGGGAAGAGTGGGAAAAGGGAAACGGGAGAAAAAAAGAAAACGTATCCAAGGGTGGAAGAAGTATTCCTGTGCCTTCTCTAAGGAGAATGTAAGGGATATTGCGAGGGTTGGCGCGTCGAGAACCTCGAAATTATGCGACGCACACGCAGCGAGCTTTTTCATTCGCGGCTGCCTGTCGTACAAAGCGAGAGTCGGCGGAGAGAGAAAAGGGGGTGTAGGGGGATGAGGAGGGTGAAAGAGTTCTCGATACACCGCGAGATACGTATGAAATATTCATGGAACTGCACGGGTTCACCCCTTTCGTTAGAGTGAATCGAAGGTGGGGCGGACGGTCGACGTTCACCCATAGACAGTCTTGTTTTCGAGGGGATGCAAATCGCGAGTCGATGTCGATGCGTCGCGCTCGAAATCGAATTTCAGATAAATTCTTGAAAACCTCGCGACGCTTTGCAAATAAATAACGAAAACACGCGGATGGAAACGGAAATGGTCATGACGACGGAAGGGGTGCAGGGGGTGCAGCATTCGCGATGCTTCGTCCGTTGTTGTTGCAGTCGTTGACTCGCGTAATTCGCAGTCTTGAGTAATTCGATTCGTGTCGGATAACAGGGTGTGGTTTCTCTTTTCTCGAGACGCGGTTGCGTGGATTAATAGGAAGAAGAATGTCGTGCGTGTCGAAGCATCGTTGGCGAAGAGTAAAGCGCGATGCCACGGGGAGGGTGGAACTCGTAGGGGAAGAGATAATCTTCCGTATCGATTATCCGCTATCCTCGAGCTTGCGAGACTAAATGTCTCATTGTCAGCAAAACGTATACTCGTAACGCGGGATTATTTTGTCCTGCGAATATGGAAGAATTATTTTTCACGAACAAGATTGTATCGTATGAATAACAATTGCTAGTAACTTTTGTCATCGTCTCGACTCCTTTTATTCGTCTCCAAAATTATTCGAAGAATCACTTACTCTTACTCTGCGATTAGGTTCTTTATAATAATTCTGTGGCACCTCGGATGGCTCTTCTATCGTTATTAATAATGTAAAACTATGATTTTCAACTCGTCCTGAAGTTGTGGATTAATTTTTTTGTAATGTATCATGACATAGATACGAGATACGAATTTTTCCGATGTTAGGTTCTTTATAATAATTCTGTGGCACCTCGGATGGCTCTTCTATCGTTATTAATAATGTAAAATTATGATTTTCAACTCGTTCTGAAGTTGTGGATTAATATTTTTGTAATGTATCATGACATAGGTACGAGATACGAATTTTTCCGATGTACGTATTTCGAGAATTTTTTAATTCTACGATTTTGAAGTTGGAGGATTGAAATCCAAGAAATCGAAAACGAATTTAATCTGGAAATCGTGGGATTCTCTGCCAGTCGTTGATTCTTCGTCTACCTTTTAGTATAGTCGTCGTTTGTAATACAAGTTTGATCGGAATCCACAACATACCTCGAGTACCCGTTTATGCTTTCACTGAAAATGGCTTTTTGTAATATTTTAAGTATTTTTAATATTTCTGTAATGTACCATGACATAGGTACGAGATACGAAATTTTTCAATGTACGTATTTCGAGAATCTTTTAATTCTATAATTTAGAAGGTGGAGAATTAAAATCCAAGAAATCGTAGACGAATTTAATGTGGAAATCATAGGATTCTCTGTCCCACTCGTCGATTCTTCGTCCACGTTTTAGTGTAGTCGTTTGTAATACAAGTTTGATCGGAACCCACAACGGATCTCGTGTACCCGTTTATGTTTTCACGGAAAATGGCTTCTTTTCGAAGAACCTCTCATTGAAACGTTGGAAATATTGATGCCACAGGAAGGGAAGCCTCTGTGCATGGAAATTAAGACATGTTTGCATGTTCACGACAGACCGCACAAACATTTCTCGAGCAAACATGCTTGATACGCGGCTTCTAAAGCCACCTGTGGGAGTCGGGGAACGTTCTCCACGGATGATGAGTAAACTTCGTGTTTCATGACGGGAGAAATTCATAGACGGTGGAAAAAAAGGACAGCTCGTCGACAGCGACATAGTATAGTCTCTTCCATACTCTGCACGTTATTCGGAAATTAAAAATTCACATTTAGACATCGAGATATTCATCCATCACGCTGCCCACGCAGATATCGTAATTCTGCGTTCAGTCACGAGCTATAATTTTCTTCCTCTGAAAAGAAATTTTTTCAAACACGCATAATTCCCGAGCTATCCTCCAGTCTATTCCAAAATGAGAAATTTACGTAAGACCGTCGAGATATTTGTTAGTCATGCTGACTACGAAGATTTCATTCCAAGCACGGACATTTAAATAATAACTCGGCGTTAAACCGCGATTCGTATTTCTCTTTTAATATTCAAAAGAGATTCTCTTAAATACATAACAATCCTGCATAATTCCCGAGTTATTTCCCACGCCATTCGGAGATTAAAAGTCCGCGATGTATAAACTATCGCGATGTTGACCTCGAAGATTTCATTTTAAATACACATTCGCGAACATGCAAACCTCGGTCGTCATTAAAAAGAAATTCTCATAAATACGCGAAATGCTTTCTAATTTTTAACGCCACGTTAAAGATCGAATAGTCACTTCGTATTCGCGTTAGTTAGGAAGATTTCATTCAGTGTTAAACCACGAGGCACCCTGTTCCCCCTGGTAGCGCCAAAGAACACTCGTAAATATATAACATCTGCTTGGAAAGCTTGCAAAGATTCGATCCCCAGAAACGTAAAGAAGATGCCAAAAATTCTCCGAGAAAGAACTCGCAAAGATGCATCGATATTCACGGAAACCTTACCATCCGACCCTGCGTGCTCTCCAGTGGAGTAACCCGTGCAGGGAACCGTCCATCTCCGTCCCTCTGGGGGTGCAAAGCAGAACAAATTGTACGGTCATCCGGCAAGCGGGAGCTTTCCACGGGTAGCGTTAATTAATTATCGTCGGCTTGGGAGCCGGCTCGGTGTCCCATCGTTCCGCGTTGAAAAATGCGGCTCGGGCCCTGCGCGGATAAACGAGCTAAACCCCCATAAGCGGCGAAGAAGCAGAGTGGCGGGATAAATGACGGAATTGCGGCGGTGACCCCGGCGGATTAATGTGGACTGGCGCGAGACAATGAACGTGTCTGACGGTAATCTCGGAGGAAATGAGTCTGGGATTTCTTGGCGAACGAAAAAATCCTGCCGCTTTGTTGCATGCGCCACTGCAGAGACCAGCTGACGCATGTAATTACTCGTGCACCGCGATCGAAGCTCGCAGAGAGGGATGGAGGCCAAGAGCGAGGGAGGCAGAGCGACTCTGCACCCTAAACGCTTTCCACTGTTCGCTGAAACGTGGACAGAGACGGGAATTGCGATCGGGTAAGATGGAAATCCACGAGTACTTCGTCTGACTGTAGTCTGCGTGCCGGTGAACTCGAGGTACTTCTCGTGCGTGGCTGTTTCTTTTCGAGGAGGCAGTATTCGAAATCGAGTTCAAACTTTTGAAGTCGACTAACTTTTGCAACGGCGTTGAACATCCGATAGGTTAGAGTGCATGCTTTTCGTTTGGCAGAAAGGTGTCACGTTTTGGAGTTGCATCGGGAGATTCTCGCCCAAAGTTAGATTCTTCGGCTGACCTGTCAATTTTGCAGGAACTTGGTCTGTTCGGAAATATCCCAACATCGAAGTAACTCCGAGACTGCGAGTATCACCTTATCCAGTTCCAATTCCTCGTTTCACATTCGTCATTCTTAGACCATCTGGGTCTATCGTAGAGGAATTCTTCGAATTTCCCTTCCCCGTTCTCCCTATCCGTGATCTCATTTCGAAGCTCGTGATTCGCATCGGGAGTCTCTCTTCCATTTCTCCTCGATCTCCGAGCAAGTTTGCCGCGGTGTTTCGTTAAATCGCGTCGAATCCATCACATTTCCGAATTCCTCCGCGTAGGCAAACGCGCATCGGGCAGGAGATAGAAGCATTTTGTCGCGTAGGAAATGTCGCGGCGGGGTATGGTGGTGTAGTAAATCGATAATGCAGCGTCGACGTGTGCCCGGCTCCTCGCGTACCTGCATCCATTCTCCCAGTTTCTCAGTCACTTTCCACCATCCTGCCCTGGCTTTTCCAAAGGCACCGTAAGCACTGTATCCTCGGATTCCGTAGACGTTGGAAACATTCTTCGCGTAGAATGGTTGCTGAAGTATTAAAACGAAAAGGGGGATGAACAGGCGGGCGAACAAGGCGAGCAACCTTTTCATAGGCTTCTTTGACTTCTCTCCGTTGCATCTCAAAGGATTCGGGGGATAGCGAGAGACAGATAGACGCACGGGGGTGGAAAGATGCCCGGGGACCAGACAGAGAGATCTCTTGCCAGTGTCCAATCTGGTATTTCAGGAATTGCCCATTTTCCGCTTGGCTCGACCCATTTCTTCCGTCCTGCTTTCCTTTTTTCCGCCTTTTTTTGGCTTTTCCTTTCAACCCGTTAATTCCTCGCGCGGTCTACCCCTCTCCGAAGACTCGAGGACCCCAACCCCCGACGAAATAACGGAACAGCGTCACCGAATGCATCCTCACACGTCCAACGAAGAGTTTCGTGATTGCGGTTCGATCGATACGCTGCATTGTCTCGCGACTGAATTATTTACCGCGAACCTTTCCGGCAGCTAGGCAACCGGCACGTTCGAGACTTTTCGCCCACTTTGTTTTGGAATATCGACAGAGACAGGGACGGCGGGGGTGAGGTTCGAATGCGATACAACGCTCGGTTTTTGTATTTTTCATCCACTCCCCTACGCGGTCCCCTCAATTTTTTAGCCAACTTTTGTATGTATTTACGACACGTGAAATTTTGGCGAGGTTACTCGAGACTGTACCACTGTTAGGCTTGTCTGATCCTTAATTAACCCTTTGACTACATTGCAAGCCCGAGACCCTTGGAAATCTTGCACTGGCGATACCGTAGGCGTCTGGAGGCGCTGAGGAACCATAGAAAGGGAAGTTATTTTCGTATCATCCTATTACGAACGTGATAACACGTTATGCAACCACTCACAGACTTCAATTTCAGAAGAAAGAATAGCTAAAACGTAGCGTGGTTTCGTGGAACCTGTCTCTCAGGATTCCCAAAGACTCGTCGATTCTAGGGTTAATCGAAGCTGCCTTTGCGCTCGATTCTCGTGCTCGAACACCCGAAAATGGCTGGAAAACCGCGGAATCTTGAACGAAAACGCAACTCACGGCAAGTTCCATCCACGTAAATTGGAAATCCTCTGCCGGAGTTCCTTGTTCCTCGATTTCTCCACGGAGTGGAAATATATTCGAGACACTCGTTGCTCGCCAACCGGAGAGGGGTTGGAAAACGAAACTACTCGAGGAGGAAAGCCAAAAGGGGTGACGGTGCTTCGCCTATCGATTAGCCTCTCCGCGATTTTGCCTCGCAAATTCGGCCAGGTCTGAAAGAATCGCCGCCGCTATTATTCATGCGGCGGTGCGTCATTATCTTGGGGCCATCTTAAGTGCTCGTTTTCGTAGTCGACGCTTATTGATTTTAGCTTTAAAGAGTGCCCGCTCCCGAAAGACGGAGCGAGAGGGTTAAGTTGGCGGAACGAAGATAGAGGGAGCCGGGTCGGCGATAGCTCGAGAGCAGGAACGAGAGCGGAAAACGACGATGAGCTCTAATTGGATTAAAATTTCATCGACGGGACACTCGTGCAGTTTTGCCAGCACTCGAACTTTCGTGGGTTCGAGCTGGAGTAGCCGACTTTCGCGTTGGATTACGAAATAATAGCCGGTGGCTGGCAAGTGTGTCACGCGAGTAACACCGGTGTATACCCCGGGAATCCGCGGGCCGAGAAAAAGTTAATGGCTCCGAAAACCGGAGCATATCCACGCTCCCGATGTACCGGGCCTCTAATTTTTCGCTGAATTGGACAATCTCTTTAGGACTTCTCTTCCCCGATGGTCGATCGACCGCGTAACGTAATGAGGTTGTACTCGAATATCCGTGAAAATGCCTCCCTGCATGCTGGCAGGAATCGTTTCGCGAAAGTGAACGTGCAAACGGTGGACGAAATTACGGACACGTGTTGGAGGGTTTGAAAAGTCGCTTGGAAAATCATCTAATGTAGCGTCGCTGTGTGGCTCTCTGACTTTTCGCTAGTTGTTATCGTTCTGGTCATGCTTGCACGGTTCTAGGCTGGAGGGTGAATTATTTCTGCAACTTGATAGAATTTTCTAGTCACAGCGATGCTTGTTAATTCCTCTATCAGTCGAGTATCTTGAACTTGATTTTTATAATATTTTTCTTTTCTTCATCTACGTCATTCCTAGAGGTATCTTAGTGAAGGGATTATTGGGATGATGATTAGTATCATCGTTCCTAGGTTTAGTTACAATTGGCAGATAGGAACCATTTTCTTATAATCGTCAGTGCCACAGAAATCCTCAAATTTCTTCGCCTCGTGTCGCGTAATTTTCCACCCTCGAATATTTCTATTATTTCATCCCCCATTGACGTATCACACTCCAAGTTTTTTAAAATACTACATTGGAACGTATTATACTGGGTTGCAGGATAATTTACTTCTGCGACCTGTTAGAATTTTCCAACCTTAGCGATTTTCATTGTTTAATCCCTCTGTTGGTCGAGTGTCTTGAACTTGATGACTCGTCAAGAGTGTACACGTAGGTATTCAATAGTATTTTTTTATCCTTTATCTATGTCGTATCTAGAGGCATCCTAGTGAAGAGATTATTGGAATGCTGATTAGTATCATCATTCCTAGGTTTAGTTCCAATTGGCAAATAGGTCCCCTTTTCCGAAAATTGTCATTATCTCAGGAATGCTCAAATTTCTTCGCCTCGTGTCGCACAATTTTCCACCCCCGATTATTTCATCCCCCGTCGACGTATTACACTCCAAGCTTCATAAATTACCACTTCGAAGCGTTTTATACTGGGTTTTTAACGATTTCCTCTCCAAAGCTGCTCGTCCAGAGTTTGCCATTTATCCTGGACTTGGTTATCCTGAAAATTTCTAAATTATAAACGTCCGAGGTGCTAGCAGGTACAAAGATAATCATGACGTTATAAAGCAGCTCGAAAGTCGGCATTAGAATTCCCCGTGGGTCGTAAAGTGGAAATTTCTCGCGGACCTTTCAGAGGAGGATTCTCGAATTGCATCTGGACCACGTATTGCGTCTTCTCGCGGATCATGCTGGAGTTTTATCAGCGCCAGCACGTCTCGAGCCGGCTATAGGCTCCTTTAAAGACGTTTCGACTAACTTTACGCTCCTTTTTACCACGACCCGCATCCAGCCGGTGTTTTAGCCGCGTTTTACGAGCAAAATAGAGCGAGGGTGTTGAACACCATTACGCTTTCATTGCTTCTCCCATGGCTGTCGAACGTTTTTTCGCCCCGAAGACATATGGACTCGTAAAAATGATGCTCCTTCCCCTTTTCTCCCTTCCATTTCTTCTTTCTTCCTGTCTACCCTTTTCTTCTCTACTCGCGAAACTAACCAGACCACCCCTTAGGTCCCGAAACGAGATTTTATTACGATAATTTCGACCTACGTCACGTGTACACGTACGACAGACGATCGAGAATGGAAACGTCCCGTCTGGACCGATTCTCCATTCTCGATTCGTAGTTTCACTTTTTACACGCCCCAATGGCGATCATTCTCGCGTTACATCCCTTTATCGCGACCCATGAAGTTTCGTCGCACGTCACGGGGCTTACGAGGAATATCGCCGGTGAATTCCATATTTTCCAAGTGGTCTTCGAATTTTTATCAACCCTTAACCCCGCCAATTTTTGCAGAAGAATTCTTGGACGATCGGGGGTCTCGAAATTTCTCTTCTTGGGAGATTGTCGCATCAAAGAACGTGTTCTTCTTCCAAAGTTTATATTTACACGAGCTCTTGCGACATTCGAGTCAAACGAATAACTGCCTATCAATCTTGAGCCAGGAAAGGTAGACGGAATGTTAATTCACAGCAAGCAGCTGTTGCTGCATTGAACAACCCCAAAGAAGAGAGATCCGTACGTCGAATTAAATAATTAGTCTCTGAATCTTCGAAAAATTTTAACGTCGCGTTGAACAATTATTTTTTAACGTACTTATTCACGTTTATAAATTTATATTTTTTGCCAGATTCAAAGGATGAAAATATTCGTGGGAAAAATCGGTGGTCCGCGGGGTTGGTTGCGTTTTTAAATAACTCCCCTGCCCCTTTGTGACAAAGCGAAACGAAATTTCGCAGCGCATAAATTACGCTTGCGTTTCCACGTTCGTTGCCAGTGCTGGAAGCAATTTCCTTTCGGCACAAAAGAGAAATGGATGATTTCAATTTCGTAGTCGATAATGTATAGACAGGGGAGCGGTATTACAGACCATTACTCTCTGTTCCTTCGAAAATCTCGGTACTCTACTCGCGAGCTATACCGATCAGCAGAATCTCGGCTAAGAATGTTCTTTTCATGCTTTCTCTACCTTTCCTTTCTTTTTTTTTCGTCCTTCCTTTCTTCCCTCCTTTCTTTCTCTCGGTCCTGCCCGCACTTTGCTCCCTTTATATTCCATTCCGATGAATCGCCTGGCGGGGTGGCGAGCTGTAGTTCGTCGAACGATGATATACTTTCGCGTAGTTGCAGGGAAAATCGAACGAGTGGGAATCGCGACACGGGCTTCTGCGGTGAAACGAACAATCGTTAGGTTCACATTCGGTGTACCGTGCCGTGGAAAACACAGCTGTGAATCGCGAATTTTGCTCCCCGCGTTGGTCGCTCGCCGGTAGTCGGTCGACTCTTGAAACAGGGTTAGGCTAATTTTTAGTTACAGCGAAAGTCTCTTTGGCAGTGTACGTGGTACACGAAACAGTTATAATTACACGGGAAATGGAAAATTTCAGTATAAACTTTGTCAAGGGTAATCAGATGGAAATTCGAAAATATAATTACCCTCGTTGCAATTTATTAATTTTGGAATATTTCACGATTGAGATCTTCGTCTGCTATTTTTCACGAATTCGTCTTCACACCTGTTAATCGCGAATTTTGTTCTCCGCGTTGGTCGACTCTTGAAACAGGGTTAGGCTCATTTTTAGTTACAGCGAAAGTCTCTTTGGCAGTGTACGTGGTACACGAAACAGTTATAATTACACGGGAAATGGAAAATTTGAGTATAAACTTTGTCAAGGGTAATCACATGGAAATTCGAAAATATAATTACCCTCGTTGCAATTTATTAATTCTCGGATATTTCACGATTGAGATCTTCGTATGCTATTTTTCACGAATTCGTCTTCACACCTGTCAATCGCGAATTTTGTTCTCCGCGTTGGTCGACTCTTGAAACAGGGTTAGGCTAATTTTTAGTTACAGGGAAAGTCTCTTTGGCAGTGTACGTGATACACGAAACAGATATGATTACACGGGGATTAGGAACTTCGAGTGTAAAATATATCGAGAGTAATCAGTTTGAAAATTCGAAAATATAATTTGCCTCGTTGCAATTTATTAATTCTCGGATATTTCACGATTGAGGTCTTTTTCTGTGCTATTTTTTCACGAACTCGTCTTCATAGCTGCGTCTGTCTTCCAGTCTAACTATGCGCGCGATTTCAATTAATCCTTGGGAATGCGAATTGTACGGGTAAAAAGCGAGTCTTCCAGCGGAATTTTCCCGACGAAAGATTCAATGGGAATCGTCTGGGGATTCGGGCCTGGAGTTAATGCCCGCGTTTTCAGCGACTTGGCTATTTTTTTACGGATTTCGCCGAATTTGCATAAGCGTTGAACGGGCCGCCCAGTTCTTGTTTGCTCAGTGACCGGGCCTTAATTGAACAATCCGATCAATTAGGCCGGGCGACGTGATCTTTGCATCGCGAATACACCTGGAACTTTCCCCGTGGATTAATTAACGGCACACAACCCGCCGGGAACGATTTATAAAGAGAACTAATTAATACATGCCACTCATTAACGGCCGCGCGCGAAAATTAATGCCCTCGCGCTCTTTGAGAGGAAAAATAAACGACCTTAAAGCTCTCGTTCAGCTGCCTGTAATTTCACTTCCCACCAAACTTTCGATTTGGATTCGCGCCGACGTTTTCATCATAAAAACTACTCGATTTCACGCTTAATTGATCCTTTTTAGAACACGAGAACACGTCGGACGAGTGATTTTCCTTTTCTATGTAAAATACTCCAATCCTTCGACCGCGAGGCAAATTGTTCCTTGTTTCGTTTCGTTTCGTTCCGTTCGCCACCGTGTATTTACCCCGAGTATTTCCCGTTATCCGAAAAACTCATGGCCGTGAAGAGGAGAGCCATTGTTGGGCGAATCGACGTTAAACAAATTCGCCGAGGCGCGCGAGAAATTTCCGCGATGGCGGTACACGTGAACCAAATTTCACGGTGTCCGGGAGTTCGCGTCCCTTGTAATACGATAGGAAGTCATCCCGAATGTGTCGCTGTAAATCACATCAACCGTTTCCTCTTGGGGCGCGGCGCCATGCGCGTGGCTTCTCCCAAATTTGAAAAGCATGAGTTTCACGTTGCGTCGCTGTAAAATCTCGCTACTCGGATCCTCGAAATTTCGCAACTTCCGCGTGAATTACGATTAACATGCGTCTAAGTAGTTACCTTTCGCCAACTTGGCTGCACAAGCGTCGAAGTGAACATTGAGGAATGAATTTCAACTTCTCGCTGACTGGAGTGGACTTATTAAAATCTTGTTTAATCGTTAGAGTTGAAGAGATACGGATGTCGCGATTAGAAAAATATTCGTTCGTTTATTAGATATGCAAATGCAGTATGAGAGATAAATTCACCCCCTTTATAGTTTGGCAATCTGTAGTCGATGTTCGTACTCAGAGATTGACGATCCATGCGAGTTTTTAACGTTATTTTTATAGACAGACGTGTAATTTTTATCATCGAATATAAAATTCGAATTGAGATTGTCTCTCATCTCGAATTAAGCCCAGATATTCCAACGTCCTCTTCGATCCAACATCGATCGTACGTCGTCGAGGCTAGTAGGTACTGTGACCGAAGTCCAAGACGCGAAAGCCATCTGCCACTTCATCTCTATCTCGGTCGAGACAGCCCCTCTATGTTCTGAACATTCAAAGTTCCGAATGAAAAGGTTTGCGGGCGTCAAAGGGATGAACAGACGGTTCATTTTCGGAAAATAATGTCGGACTCCAGGGGTTGTCGAAACGTCCAACTTCTCGCGTCTTGTCAGCGGACATTAACCCTCTTCATCCCTTTCTCGTCGCTCGGATCATCGTCCTCGCTCGAGTCGACAAACGATGATACCAAAATTACTCCTCTTTACTCCTCTATACGTACCTTCCTCTGGAAATATTGGCAGGACATAGACACGACTGTTCCCGGCGAAAATTTCGTATTACATTCGTGGGTATTGTCATTCGGTGGGCTCCTCACACGAGTTGACAGGCGATGATTGCAAAATTACTTCTTTTGACTCCTCTATGCGTATCTTCCTCTGGAAAAATTGGCAGGACATAGATACGACTGCTCCCAAAGAAAATTGGGTATAATATTTCTGAGCATCGTCATTCGGTAGCCTCCTCGCTCGAGTTGGCAGGCGATGATTGCAAAATTACTTCTTTTGACTCCTCTATGCGTACCTTCCTCTGGAAAAATTGACAGGACATAGATACGACTGTTCCCGGCGAAAATTTCGTATAACATTCGTGGGTATTGTCATTCGGTGGCCTCCTCACACGAGTTGACAGGCGATGATTGCAAAATTACTTCTTTTGACTCCTCTATGCGTACCTTCCTCTGAAAAAATTGGCAGGACATAGATACGACTG